>NC_079901.1:3748048-3802820 GCF_024868665.1 Triplophysa rosa
TGTGTGTGTGTGTTGTGTGTGTGTGCGTGCGCATCCGTGTGTGTGTGTGTCTCTGTGTCTGTGTGTGTTGGTGCGTGTGCGTGTTGTGTGTGTGGAGTGTTTTGTGTGTGGGTGTGTCTGTCTTCTGTGTTTCAACCTTTTCTTGTTTTTGCAGGTACAACTTTGATTGTTTTGCTTGTAGTCAATGTGTCTCATGTGCAGCTGCTTTGTAACAATGAAAATTGTAAAAGCGCTATATAAATAAAGTTGAGTTGTTCCTTTTTTAGTAATTCTACATTTTTGTGCATTTTGTCACCTGCAGGTACAGCAGAAACAGCGTTGGAGTATTTTCTTTTTCCTGCTCCAAATGAAAGCTAAAGGTATATTATTAACAGACCTGGGTAGATTATTTATTCATTGTAACCAGTTACTCATTACAGATTACATGACTTTTTTTCATTAAAGCCAATTTTTAAAAATCCACATATTTTGCATTTTGTGATTTTCAGTTGAGTAAAAGTATTTTTCACATATTTCATCATTGAAGATTACTTAAAAATAGTGTAAAAACCTTGTCTTGATGAACCCAATCTGTCTCTCATCTCATGGAATAAGTGTCTTGTCACAACCTTAGTGCATAACTGTCAACATTTTTGGTACCACATTCCGGGAGACCTGCGATCGGGGAGTGAATGGTGGCTGGGGTGTTGTGCAGGGCAAATAGGGCACCCCTCTGTTATAAATATTTTTACATCTTTTAATTACTTTAAATCTAACCTAACATAATTTTCAAGTCAAATTCTTAAATGTAAATCAATATATTTATTCAAAATAATAATACGGACTGTTTCATGCAGCGCACGAGGCCATGAATCCCTGAATGGTATATCTGCAAGGTATCATTTTAATTTAAAGGGGGCATTATTTTGCTGTTTTTGAGGCTTCGGTTATGTTTTTTGGGTGTTTAACAATGGATGTTCATTTTTCTAAAAAAAAAAGAGGCATCAGTTTTCTGAGTCCCCCGGAAACACTTCCGTTGTCGTTTGTGGTACTTGCAGCGCGTTTCTGCATTTGTTTGCGTTGCGAGAATTTGCAGCGCGTTTCTGTATTTGTTTGTGTTGCGAGAATTTGCAGCACGTTTCTGTATTTGTTTGTGCTGCGAGAATTTGCAGCGCATTTCTGTATTTGTTTGTGTTGCGAGAATTTGCAGGGCATGTGTCGCCAAACTAATGAAGATGCTTTCTGAATTTGCTGGTGTTTTTTCGGTTTGCATGTGTTTTCTTCCGTTGCAGCATGGTGACACATAGCGGCTTCTGTACTATTGTTCGCCGCTATCCCTCTTCTATCAGCAGTAGCTATCCCATTCCAACAAATACCTACCTTTTCCGGTTTGACTGATTTGTCGTTGTGTTTTCTGACTTGTCGTTTTGTTTTCTGACTTGTCGATGTGGTTTCTGACGTGTTATTTTGTTTTCCGAATTGTTGTTGTGTTTTAAGATTTGCTATTCTGTTTTTAGATTTGAAATTGCATTTTCAGATTTGTCATTTTGATTTTGGATTTTTTATTTTGCTTTTAGATTTGTTTTTAGTTTTGCAACTTATTGTTTTGTTTTGCACTTCTCGGCCACCGTACTCTTCTCACAAAACACCTGGATTTCTTCCGGTATACAGTTAGGGCCATAAATATTTGGACAGAGGCACATTTTTTGTTATTTTAGCTGTGTATCAATATGTTTTCGAGTTACAGTTTTATAATAGATATTGTCTTAAAGTGCACACTCTCAGCTTTATTTAGAGTGTATTCACATCCAGATTATCTGAAGGATTTAGGAATTACATCTCTTTAATATGAAGCTCCCCCTTTTTCAAGGGACCAAAAGTAATTGGACAGTTGAATAAAAAGTTGTTTTATTCACAGGTATGGGCTTTTCCTTAAATAATTTTGTCATAAATGAAGCATTTAAGAGCAGCCAAATCAACAATTTGGTACATTCTAAGAAAAAACAACACACCGCTGAGCTCAGTAACAAAACAATTGTGGGCGTTCATATGAGATAAAAGTGGTGGATGATGACATTATCCTCTCCATGATAAAGAAAAACACCTTCACAACATCCAGACAAGTGAAGAACACTCTCCAAGAGGTAAATATGTCAATGTCAACGTCCTCAGGCACTGGGTCACTGGTGTTTTTTGGTGATGTAACAGAAAACAGACGCATCTGGATTAATTCTTCACTTGTCTGGAAGTTGTGAAGATGTTTTTCTTTATCATGGAGAGGATAATGTCATCATCCACCACTTTGATCTCATGTGGACACCTAGGATTGTTTTGTTACTGAGCTCAGTGGTGTATTTTTTTTTCCCCAGAATGTCCCAAATTGTTGACTTGGCCGCTCTTAATGTTCCTGGCATATTTCTGACGGATGTGTAGTGTTTTTAAAATCTAACTATGGTCTGTTTCACTTGCATGGAGATCTCCCTGAACCCCATGATGTGGGTTCACAGCAACAGTTTCCAAATGCAAACACCACATGTAGAATCAACTCCAGACCTTTAACATGCTTAATTTATGAAGAAATTATTTAAGGAAAAGCCCATACCTGTGAATAAAACAGCTTTTGATTCAACTGTCCAATTACTTTTGGTCCCTTGAAAAAGGGGAGAGCTTCACATTAAAGAGCTGTAATTCCTAAATCCTTCAGATAATCTGGATGTGAATACACTCTAAATAAAGGTGAGAGTGTGCACTTTAAGACAATATCTATTATAAAACTGTAACTCGAATACACTTTCATACACAGTTAAAATAACTAAAAATGTGCTTCTGTCCAAATATTTATGGACCTAACTGTATATAAAGTCCCTCCTTCCGAAACGCTCTGATTGGTAAAGCTGACCCAGTCTGTCGTGATTGGTTCCCCGCTTAGAGCATGTGTGTGAATATGTCCCACCCATACCTTATCAGCGAGCTTCCGTTTCTCAGGCTGTTGTGAGTGGTCGGTCCCCCTCTCAGTGCACGCGTATTCATAAGCTTTGGCTTTTAGCAATAAACAGTAACATTGGCGTCAACTTCACTTCATCACTTAAAAACATGCGGATCGATCGAAGTGTAATGGAGTTCTGCTAGTGCATGTGCAAACGTCAATCTTTGTTAGAGATTGCAATTTTTTCTACTATGGCGAGGGAAATGACACCGGACCGATTGGGTCAGACCGGTTATATTAATTAACACTAATAACAGAAGTGTTAGTTTTGCCTTTTTATATTGGACCCAAGTTGGATAATAAAACAAGCAGATTGACTAGGAGACATTTGCAAGCAGGACTTCAAAGGACGTTTCATAGAAGTGTTTTAGAGGTATGCACACACACAATATAGTTAAATATACATCTGTTGATGCACTTAGACACATCATCAGTGATGGAACCTGAGGTCATTGGGTGTTTCGGGTCTTTCAACATCATACACCCTCACCCAGGCGACCCAGCCGAGATTGATCAAGTCCCGACTTGTGTCTAAGTAGCGTGTACCCACGGATCACCCCTCTTGATCCACAGCCATCTAGGCCTTCTCAGCTGCCTCTGTTGTATTCTTGATGGCCTTCCTCTGGGGTGCCCCTGTGATACCAAGCAGACTGCATGCTTTGCACAGAGATTGCGCTGCGAAGCCTCTACAGCCCACCTCGATTGGCACACACTGGGCGCGCCACCCCCGCGTGCGGCACTTCTCCACTAAGTCGGCATACTTGGCACGCTTCCTCTCATTGGCCTCTTCCATACGCACCTCCCAGGGGACTGTCAGCTCCAGAAGAACCACCTGTTTTCTTGCATCTGAGAACAGAACTATGTCTGGTCTCAGGGTGGTTTCCACAATGTGCTCTGGGAATCTGAGCTGCTTCCCCAGGTCGGCCTTCATCTACCAGTCCGGCGTGGTTCCAAGGAGTCCCACTGCCCCCCTTGGCTGGGGCTTAGGCTTCTCCCCGCTCGGAAGAAAGCAATCGCCTGCCTGGCTGGTCAGAGAGGCTTGTTCTGGGTGATGCAGGTGAAGATGGCTTCTGCTATCGCCTTCAGCACTTGGTCGTGGCGCCAAGTGTAGCGTCCTTCTCCCAGGGCTTTTGGGCAACAGCTGAGGATATGCTCTAGCGTTCCTCTTCTGAAGCACAAGGAACATAATGGTGTGTCGACCTTGCCCCAGCAGAAGAGGTTGGATGGGCTGGGTAAGACATCATAGATGGATGCAATCAGGAACTTGATCC
This sequence comes from Triplophysa rosa, assembly GCF_024868665.1. Lineage (NCBI taxonomy): Eukaryota > Metazoa > Chordata > Actinopteri > Cypriniformes > Nemacheilidae > Triplophysa > Triplophysa rosa. Next base: position 3,752,285 of record NC_079901.1, read on the forward strand.
GGTAAGGCTCAGCTCGCCAAAGCTCGTTCCAGGAGATCTTGCGGTCCACTGCCTGTTCCCATCTCGTCCATGCGCCTTGCTGTCGCATCCCCACCATCTGGCTAGCGCGCAGTTCCTCCACACCAGCTCTCACCTCCTCTTGGACCAGTCAGCGTCTGTCTTTGCCCCGGGCCTTGTCGTAGCGCGTGGTTGGAACGCTTCCTCCCAGTCCTGACTACGATGCCAGCTCGGGAGACATTCGGGTCACTGGATTCCCTGTACTGCAGCACCTCTCTTGCATGAGTAACCATGAACTCCTCATTCAGGCTGCTCATGGGAAGCTTCCGTTTGTTGTTCCCGTACAGAGCGATACTACTCAGGCTTCGTGGCAGACCCAGCCATCTGTGTAGGTAACGGCTGATCTTCCTTTCGAAGCCCTCTACTGTTGTTATTGGGAACTCGTACACAAGCAGGGGCCACAGGATCCTCGGGAGAACACCGTGCTGGTAGATCCAGGCCTTGAATTTCCCAGGCAGACCCGATTTGTCCACTGCTGTCAGCCATGCCCCCCAACTCCCGATTTGTGGCCTTAATGGAGGCAGCATCCTTCAGGGTGCAATCAAAGGTTTTGCCGAGGCTCTTTATTGGGTTTCTCGGTGACCCATGGAATCTGGGTGCCGCCCAGCGAGAAACAGAACTTGTCAGTCACTTTCCCTCTCTTGAGCACCAAGGACCTAGATTTTGCAGGCTTGAAACACATCCGAGCCCAGGTGATGATCTTCTCCGAGCTCAGGTGATGATCTTCTCCAAGCCCTGAAGAATCCATCGACACCCTCGCACTGACGTTGTTGTAACAGTCAGGTCATCCATAAAGGCTCTGATGGGGGGCTGGCGAACTCCAGACATGGTGAGCAGACCTCTACACTCGACTTCAGCAGACATGACCAGCATGTTCATAGACAAGGCAAAGAGGATCACTGAAATTGTACATCCAGTGATGATCCCTTGCTCCAGCCTATGCCACTCCGATGTTACTGTCCCAGGGGTGACTCTCAGCTTGAAACTCTTGTAGTAGTCCAAGATGAGGTCCTTGATTTTACTTGGGACATGGTGCCGATCCAGTGCTGTTTCCACCAGCTTATGGGGAATGGATCCATATGCATTAGTGAGGTCGAGCCACAGCACTGCTAGGTCTCCTTTCCCTTCTCTTGACTCTCTGATCAACTGAGTGACCACACCAGTATGCTCAAGGCATCCTAGAACCTTTGGGATTCCACCATTCTGTACAGCGGTATCGATGTACTCATTCTTCAGGAGGAACTCCGTCAACCTACGGGATAGGATGGCGAAGAATATCTTCCCCTCAACGCTAAGCAGCGAGATAGTTCGGAACTGCTCGATATTCTTAGCATTCTCCTCCTTGGGAATCCAGACACCTTCTGCAAATCTCCATTGTTGGGCTACCCTTCCCCTCCTCCAGATAAACCTCAGGATCTTCCAAAGCCGGTGAAGGAGTCTGGGACACCTCTTGTACACTTTGTATGGCACTCCGCTTGGTCCAGGAGCAGAACTTGCTCTGGCTGCCTTGACGACCTCCTGAAACTCCTTCCAACTGGGCTCCTTGCTGTTGAAGTCCGTGGTGGGTTCTGGGGGATCTATCAAATGTCTATCCCAAATAGGGACCTAGATCTTCCTCCAAAGCCGCATCACTGTAGGTATTGCGGAGATTGTGGTCGATCTCCATGATCTCCAAGGACAAACATCCACTGTTTGTCCTTACTGCCAGGAGGCCACTTGACCCGACGTTGTTCTGTTACTCCGCCTGGGTCTGGGGCTACTGGTTCATGGAGGTTCCGGGCACTGTGTGGTGACTCCGGGCCTGGCACCTCCTGCATTTCACCAGGGGAGATCCCTACGCGCCGTACCAGTTGCTCCTTTCGCAAGCATAAAGTCTATTACACAGAACAGCTTTCACAGCCGATGTCATGGAAGCTGTTATTTGACTGTTGGTTATCTTAGAATGTGTGTAACTGAATTCTTATTACCTGTAGGACTGTGATGAAAGTGAAAGTATTTAGGCACGCAACTCAGTCAAATGTTTACAATCTCTGATAACCAAACACTACTCCAGCGGCTCTTCCTCTTCTTTAAGGAAGGCCTCGCCCCTTTTTTGGCGTTTTCCTGTGGGCGGAGGTTATTAAAAACACTCGGAATAGTGACATCATGTACCCGGGAAGTAGAGAGCTGTAGTCCGATTCCAGCCGTTCTCTGTAGTCCTTGAAAAGCGAATTCTGTTAAAGACAATATCTCGCTTGGCATTGAACTTTGAGCTTTATAATTTTGTAGGTATTATTTATGCTCTAACAGCAACATTACACACACACTAACTAAAGGTTGAAAAATGGGATCGCGGGGAATGGCCACTTTAATATTTAAAATTTGCCAGAGATCTCAATGTCAGAAATGAAAAACTTCTAAACGCAGTTTAAAAAAGTACGAGCAATTTGTCCCTTCACTCATCCCGTAGTTCGGTTGTTTTAACTTTGTTTATTAGTTAGCAGAATGTTTTAAAAAATATTTACATGGATGGATGGATTTAGCAGTGTTTTCATATTGCAGTTATTATTTACAAGAACCGTTTATGGTCACAGTACGGGAAATATTAGAAATAAACTCTATATTACTCTGTTTTATTCAGAGTTATCTGCAGAACACAACACTCTTTTCATAACACGTTTTTTTGTAAAGGCAGAAAGTGTAAAAACAACAGCTAATTTGGTGTTAAAACATGATATCAGTTTTACTAGTTTAATTGGGACAAAGAAATTGGGAAAACTCGGTAGTTCTACTATCCACAGTGTGGGATGAGAGAGATAAGAGATCTCCAGCATTCTCTTCTTTTTTCAGTGTTCCCATTTTAAAGGATTATTCAGGCATTTGCAAATTAAAGCCATATGCAACCATTAGAGTGCTCTCACATGAAGGAATCTGAGAGTCATATAAAGGTCTGCCTGGCAATTTTCACAGCACGATTTTATACTGATACTATCATTTAAGGCACATCTAGGGCTGTGTTGGTTATTTGCGAGCAAAACTATGCAAAGCGACCGCAAACTACAATGACTGTCTAAATGTGAACACCACAGGCCCAACTACATTTAGTTGTATTCTTTCTCTCACTCTCTCCTTTCACATTTAATTTTTCATCCCACTGTAATGGGCTGTAATGATGTAGTCTTTATAGCATGTCCATTAGGCAGCTGAACAGCCGGATATTGGCAGGTATAGAGAAAGCATTTCTCAAGTGAAATACTGACCAGTTAAAATGATGGCATCCCTGACAGTAAGTGGCTGTTGTGCACTGCTGGCTAATGACAGGTAGCATGGAACAGTACTTTATAATGATTTATTACTTGACTTTACAAGGGCTTGACAAAATAATAGAAACAACATTTTCCTAAGGAGTGACTGCCACTCACTGAAATACAGTTGGGTCAATCTTGACAGCTATTGAATTGTGCTATCTTGCACTCAGCAATTTGAAATTGTGTTTCTCACTCAATAAACGGTAATATTTACAGAAATAAAAACAGTAGGTTCATGTTCAAGATGGCTAAAAGTAAACAAACAAAAAATAAGATATTTTGTTGCCATTTATAGTATTTAATCATATGTTGTTCCAAAATTGTATGACCTTCTTTCAGTCGTCAAACACAAAATGAGAAGTTAATGTATAATTAAAGTGGATGGCAACTTGGGGTCTTCAAGCTCCATAGAGCAGCATAAAAGTCAATTTGAGGCTTTGTGTAAATAACAAAATGATAGTTAAAAAAAGGTTCATTGTCTTCTTGTGTTTAAAGGGGTCATATGGCGCGAACACGTGTTTTTCTGTGTCTTCGGTGTGTTATAATTTGCCCATGCATGTATTAGACATGTAAAATTGCAAAAATTAAAGTGTCGGAACAAAAGATGCATTCTATCTAAAAGCGAATGCTCACCCAGACCTGCCTGAAACGGCTTGTGTAACCACACCCCCACAAATCCACGTCATATGAGTTGACTAAGACGCAAGTAAGGTGGGCGTACCTGTCAGTACAATTGCTTTGGAACCTGATGTTTCAAATATGGTAAGAAGCGTTACATTTCCATCACACGCTTGCAGTATTCGACCAATCACTACGCACTGGCCACCTCACTTTTCAGAGCTATGACCATTGTTAAAAATCTGAGCATTTCAGAGAGGCGGGGCAAAGAGGAGATACAAACATGCATGGTATGTGGAAAATACAATGTTTTTTAACCTTAACTCGTGTATACACATTGCCTTACATCTAAAACAATCGCTAATATTCGTTTTAGCCATGTCATATGACTCCTTTAACTGTTGAAGTCACCATTATCTTTCTTTGTATTGAAAAACTGTATGTTCCTGTATGTTTTCCAAGAGCAATGATTATCGTCACAGCAAGAATAAACCAAAGACACTAAAGCTGGAGATTTAACAGTACTATTGCAGGCCTTAACCTCTTACTCTGGATCTACTCTCATATATGTTGTGTCTCAAAGATTCTATTTTCTTTTATAATTCTCCATCATGTTAACGATTCCTTTCTCCTGGGTGCAATTTTCATCTTTGGCAAACTCTCAACAGATAACCTGCCTTTCTTCAATAGACTGCCAAGGAAGAGCAATAAAAGCTCTCTGCAAAGTAGAGCCCTGAACAATGGTGTGCAGATAAACTAAATGGCTTTTTGAGGAGTTCTAAGAGTAAGAAAAAAAGACTAAAAGAGAACAAGGAACAGATACGAGACAGAACTAGACATCAGATTTATGTCTACTTTTTTCATGACAGTTTTCACTCATTCCACAAAGTCTTGTGCAACCAGACCAATAAATATTGGGTATAATGTCTAGTCCACACTAGGGATGCAACGATTATAGATTTTTTGATGCGATTATAGTCTGAAGAATAATCACGGTTGCACGTTATGACGATTATTATGCATACATTAATTTCTACATTTTTACTGGCACTGACAAAAATGTTACTTGCCCGCCACAAAAAGTAATAAATAAATAATAATGTCTAGTTATTAGTTTGTATTTTTACCTAAGCAATCTTAACAAATAAGCTCATAATACCATGAAACTATTAGCCTAACTCTAATAATAATAGTCAATCAGTTACTAATAAAATTAGAACAAATGATCAAATTATGAGCAATAGCACAAATAAATGTAATAAAGCATACACACAAATAACGTTAACAGTGCTTTTTAGGTGTTTCAGGTTGGTCTAACTGTGATTATTAGGTACAGAAACTGAATAAAGGAGTCAAATGTAAAATAACACTTCATAGTCATCACAGTATACTGAAATATAGATCAAACCATATTAAAGTTATTAAAGTTGAGTCTGTTTTGTCTTCGTTTTTTGTTGTTTGATGAGCACTAAAACATATATATTTATTATGCTGCTGTCCCTTTAAGTGCTAGCAAGCACGGATCACATGCTTCCCTCCCACTGTTTTCATTTACAGCAAACTACAGTATAATGGATTTATCAACCTGATATAGAGCCTATTCTCTAACTAATAACATAAAATAAGTTAAATTGGTTCAACTTGCGTCAGGAGTAGACTTTGAATTTGAGCTCGCGCTAACAGAATGTACTCATCCTGTCAGCTGTCCTCGACGCGACGCTTCTTGTCTGGTGCGCGACTCCGTTAATGACATGCCACTTTGTTTGTTTACGGTGCACTGAAAGCCCAACTGTCACCGCTACAGCCTTGATTGTGAATGCACATGTAAGATTGGCTGTTTGGTCTCTCTGCCATAGTTAATCTAGTGTGTGTCGTGGCCTCTGTGTCTCTGATAAGCACGGCTCTTTAAGCTGGTGCACTGCTGGTGTAACTTTGCTTTCATTTAGTGCAAGTTGCAACGTTTCCGTTCCGTGCAACAGAAACATGCGGTGTAACGGAGCCTTTACGATTAATTAACCGTGACGTTTTTAGGCGCGGTTAATAGTGAACCTCGGTAATCGCTGCATCCCTAGTCCACACTGCAGCTTAGTTGTCTTTTCTACTAAGCAATTAAAATAAAGAGGAGCAAAAAAGTTGAAGAGTCTCATGTTCTCCTGTAAAAACACAGAAAGCTCACGCTTTTAATCATAACTAAGAACTTCAATCTTCTGAGATGTGAAAGAGCAACACACACCATCACATTTTGTTTTTGTTATTTTTTTAGAGGAATGGGATTATGTAAAAAACAATATAGGGTTACCACAGCTACAGAATACAGTGATAAAATAAATTACAGAAAAATACAGTTTTGTAAGATTCATGAGTCCGTACAGTATATTCTCTCTGTGTTGCTGTGAGTCTAGTCTAGATAGCTTTAAACAAATATGTTTTTGTTGAAACTATGTTAAAAACCACTGACTTCTGTGAAAGGGCAGCTGACAACCAGGGAGAGACCCAGTGACAGACAGGAGAGACTACTGACAGGAGGAAATAGACCCCACAGGGGCCAGACTGGGTTAGCTACCCATGTTGGCAGGATCCATCACTACATAGTGTAAAGGGTCCAGCCATCTATGGCTACATCTATGGCTTGTAGAATACCACTGGAGTCTGCAAGAGAAGGGGTGCAACATGACTCAGGGACAGACCACACAGCAACAGACTCAGGAACGGAAATGACAATGAGCCAGGAGATCAGCACGAAAGATGTTGGAACAATAGGACTGACAGGAATGAACTACAGAGTAGTGTTGTCAAAAGTCCCGGTAGTTTGGTACCAAGTTGGTACTTAAAAATAAAATAAGTTGTCTGTACCAATTTTTTTTTAAGATCCAGTGCCACCGATGTACCGGGTCAACCGGAAACTGATACACTGTCTGACAGGTTGTCAGTCGGAAACTGACGGAATGAGACATGATGAGCGGATAAGCACGGCTCCGACCCACAAGAGATGCGCACATAAATACTTTATCATTTCAATCATATCACGAAGAGAATGAAACAAGTTTTTTGGTGAAAGGAGGAAACCTCCGGATTTACTAAAGGAGTTAAAGTGGGCAAATTTTAAATTCTGTTATCCATTATTGGGAGATTATCAACACCTATGGGGCAGAAGGTTTGGAGTTAAAAACGAGAGGCCGAAGTCCCGGAAGGAGCTGGCAGGGCAGCCGAAGTCCAGGAGACAACAAGAGATTGACAGACTTGTGAAAGAAAGGAGGTGCCTTAGAAAGTGGAAGAAGTCCACTGAAGTGGAAAGGTCTAGACTCTAGAGGTACCACAGGGCGATATTAAACATCGCCTTGCAATGCTGCACAAAGCCTGAAAAAGCGAACCAGAACTGGCTACTATAGAGACCCTTACAAGTTTGTCAGTAGTCTCTTTAGTAAGTAGAAAACTGGTGCCCTTAAAGTACCCATAGCGGATCTTGAGGAACACCGGAGGAAAACGTATTCTAACAATTAGAGGCACATGTCAATCTCTATTCCAGAGGACATGTCACCAATTCAACTATCAGAGCACCTGATGGACACAAGGCCCCCTAAATGGAGCAATGTTGAGAGTGCAGTAAAGCATGCAATATCAGCATAAGCCCCTGGACCCAACGGTATTCCATACAAGCTCTACAAGAATGCCCCAGGAGTCTTGAGGTACATCTGGAGAGTAATGATAGTGGCACAGAAAAAAAAAACATGTGATACTGAAAGCCTGGAGAAGGGCTGGAGGGATTTTGATCCCCAAGGAGAAAAATTCTGCTACTATTGACCGGTTTCATCAAATCAGCCATAAGTTGAATGTAAGATTTTCTTCACCATTGTGGCGCAGAGACTGTCAGCGGTCTTGAAGAAAGACAATTTTGTCAACACAGTGCAGAAGGCAGGCATGGGGGGCTTCGTCTCTTCTCCGGAGTTCTCCTCCTCCTGCCACGGCTACAGCTTCTTAACGATGCTGTGTGTGCCATTCGTTTCTAATTTGTCCAACCAATGTTGCTACGTCAACAACTCTTTTACTAAATTTGCCGTCTTTTCCGCGCCTTAAGCGACTTGTTCAGAAGAAGTGCATAACGACAAACCGTGTCCTTTTGGATAAACCTTAGCTTTCATTCAGTAGGAAACTGTCATCAGTATTGCCCCGCGAGCGCAAGGTCTTGCTTTCCCGGTGCAGGGATTGCCCTTTCCGGGGTCTGTGAGTGAGCGGCAGGGAGAAGCAGCACTTTCAGTTCACCATACTGTGGACAGCACAGAAAAAAAGAGTACAAACTGCATTTCCAAAACCTGTCACTGTTATCGACTGTTTAAAAATATAAAAATTAACAGTTCGTCTGTAAATAAGCACATGTTTTGTCTAGACAGAGGCTGTCATCTATGAATGTGTTCTTGTACTGTAATGAGTATACTCATTATAACGTCATACATTATAAAGTACAAAACTGCACATTGCATATTCCTTCCCTGACTATTCTTAAGGCTAATTCACACTGATCCAAAAGACCCCAACAAATTAATTTGTTGAGTCAGTGTGAAACCCCTGTTGGCGTTTGTTGGATCAATGTCAATGAAAATTTTATTTAGAATGTTTGTATTTGTTTGCGTTTGTTGGATCAGTTTGAATTAGCCTTTATACAGTAAGGGATTATTTTATTTTAGAAGTCGTTATTTAGATCGAGATCTGACTTTGGATTTCTGTGATAAAGTATCCTTCATGAAAATTAACCATATGTTTTTTTGGTAAAAGTGTAGTTACCATGGTTTTTACTACAGTAACCTTTTTTTGTTTTGTTTTAACTGTAGTAAAACCACTGCTGCGTCCCAATTCGCCTACTTATACTACGCACTACATTTACATTTACGTTTACATTTACTCATTTAGCAGACGCTTTTATCCAAAGCGATTTACAGAGAGTTCAGGGAGCAATAAGCGATATATATATTATGGGATTACAAATTTATACAATGTTATATCTAGGTTAAAGTTATGTACATTATGTTTCACATTTTGAGATAAAGACGATTACATTCTATGAATATCAAGTAAGGCAGCCCAGATGTCTGAAACATTACCCTTTTGTCCTTATTCACTTCCTGACAATTGGGCAGGGTCCCAAGTTAAAGTTGAATGTTAAGCTTTAGGGCACAGCTAAGCCTTTGTCTCTATGATAATGTGAAGGTATGGGCAATACTGTCAGGCTGATTGGATTAGCACCTATGCATTTGAATGACACTGCTATGCTGATGAGACCTTGGCTGGGACAATTCCGGTAACGGCTGATTCCTGTATTGCATTTGCATGCTTTGTGTAAATCATCTCCACCTCTATGTATCCCGCCCCCTTGAAAGGTATAAAACTCTACTGTACTGAAATAAAAGTCAGACTTGGATGACTACAGCGATGCACAGCGAGTCCTCAATAAAGAGAACTTCTGTATGAAAGATATCCCAACGTCTCCTGGTCTCTGCTTCGACGAGGAAAAAGTTTCCTACAATATATAAACTTTATTCCCGCACTGGGACATACTAACGCAAAACCGAAGTGGCCTAGACGACACTGTAATCATGAACTGTCACGAACATAAAAATGTAATGTTTACTGTATACTTACATTATTCATTCAGAAAAGCATATTTTATTTAATTTCATTAATGCAGTGGAGCATCACTAAACTCCACCCTCTCGCGATGAGTTGTGGGTAATACCAGCCGTTAAGTGTCCATGGATTCACATTTCAAATTTTCACCGGAAATAGTGAACCATCCGGGTACTTTGAGAATACTCATTTCAGCACACTATGATTTGGGACATACTAATTATATTTTACAGTACTATTTAGGACGGATATGCAAATTGGGGCACAGCACATTTTTTAAAAACCTTGGTTATTTTTTGTAAGGGATTTGGAAATGTCCTACTCTCTGATAGCTTTGAAGTTCAGGAACCCATTTCTACTCCCTCCCACCTTGTCTATTTGTTCTCTCAACATTTTTTATTGATAACCTTGTCTATTTGTTCTCTCAACATTTTTTATTGATAATCGGACACACTCTTTTCCCACATGTTTACATTTGTACATATTTGCAAGTCTGCTTTAATGGGCCCTTTTAAGTGTAAATCCAATAGACCCAAAGGGATAGGGCAGAGGACTTCGCCGAACCCCTCATCCAAGGAATGTGCCTGCATCCCCAGCTTTGGCCTCTTCCACCCGTCACACCACTGGCTGCGTCCCTGTCGACAGATGCCAGCTAACCACAAAGCATTATAGACTGCATTTTGTTGAGCTTAAATGGGTGTTCCACTGGCGATCAATTGTGGGCTCAGATAGAAACGATAGTGCAGCATCAGAGGAGATGGGTAATGCTATACCAGACCAGGAAACAGGCGGGAAGACTAAAGCCCCCATGCCAAGCAGAAACGCCTAGCTAGAAAGAAGCTGGCTTGGCTGTGTTATAGGAAACAATAAAATATTAAGGGACACTGGATACCTCGTATCCTCTTGCTGCAGGCTAGAAAACATAGGAAGATAACTGTGGCCATGTGTGTCTGGGGCATTTGTGTGTGTTTAAGATAAAGGAGAGGTCAGTATAGACAACTGAGGAGGAAAGTGGCTATCAATGCTACTATTTGTCATTAATGACAAATTCATTTTGGGAGGGGGTGTTGGCAGGCGTGTCGCTAGACCCCTTTTACTGTGGCACGTTGACATCTATGTCCGTACGCGTCTGTGTGTTTCCTTGCAATAACTGCAGCAGCAGATAGCTGCGCAGTGCGGACGCAGGCGCGCAAGGGTGACGACACGCGACTGATGTAGTCTATGAAAACATGACGAAACTAAAGTAAGTTTCTAAATGATATCGATAATCTTATTTTGACTCGATCATTAATGGCCCCGTAGATGGATTTGTTTGTGCAAAGCAGGGAAATGGAAGCAGTAAGGAGATAATGAGTTTGAGGGAGGTAAAAACTTGATAAACACACTACTGTACATCCCCAGCCAGAACCTACTGTTCCCATAAAATAACAGCAATAGTGACAGAAGTGTAAATTTAACAACAGACAGAGGGTTAGTTGTAACACTTGCTTAAAAATATTGTTTGAGAGGTGAATATTGTTTATACATCTGTCTACAATAGATAGATATCCATCCATCAACCAAGCTATCCCTCATCTAACCATCCTTCTGTTATAGATCAATACATATGGATAGATATACAGAATGAAAAAAAGCTACATACTTACAATAAAAAATCATTATTGTCAATTTCTTCCCCCAATATTGTAATTTCAGTTATGATTTAAAATAAGGGAATTTACATATTTTTTATATCATTGTTTTGTATGCATTTTTCACAAAGTGGGGTTGGTTGTAACACTGTGTTACAACTAACCCCGCTATGCAAACTTCTTTCAAAGCCTAGTTAACAGTTGCTATGTGTGGTTGACATGTTTCAATATGGTGCTACATATTTACATAGCAAGACAGTGATTTAGATAATATAAGGTTGGATTTGGTGACTTGCACACCCAACTTAGAAATCAGAAAAAAAACATATGATGAAGAAATTTACTTTCTTGCTGTCAACACATTCACATGGCCAATATCTCCATGAAAACACATATCAAAACTTATCACAAATTTACATATGATGTCATATATGGCATATACGTGTGATTCATCAGACATTCGTATGCCGCCACTGAGCTGTGACCCAGTGCGTCTTCCACCCCCAAGCGAACCTGGAAAATTAAATCATGCGTTCTGTCTGTTTTCATTAAAATGGATATTTGTCAAACAAAGAAGCTATCATCATGGAAATACGTAAACTAACCCATTGCTTATAAATATATCGATTAGGCGTATTGTAGTTTTTTAAATGTTTTACTTTTAGTAGTGCATTTTAACTGTCGTAAATTACCTTAGAAGTAGCCTAAAATTTCAATAAAGTTTTGTACACAAAAGCACCCGTTAAGGTCTTTGCACATACAGTTCGAAATTTTCGTATGCGTTTTTTCATATTTGGCTCTCTTGTACGGTGTCTCTGAATTGTTAAAAAAGGCCACTCAAAATGCTTGACGGATGCAAGAAACACAGAAAATCAAACCCGGTCCGAATTTTTTTATGACGGACAAAAATATTGGAGGCAGTGTGTAAATGTGATTGACACAACGTGAGGTCGTATTTATTTTTTAACGTGCGGAAATTTCGGACGCAAATTTCGGACTCAATGTGCAATGGGCTTTACCCTTGTAATTTAAAGCATTTAAATGATCATATAATTAGGCTAGAAAAGAAAATACTTTATTAATGTAATGAAAATAAGAAATCGCATTGGAATCTATTTTTACATTGTCATACTAAACGGAAAAAAAACGTAATCTGTCTTTCTATTTGTCAATATTATGCATGTGGAGCTGACACAGGAGCAGGCATTCACAACACATGCGTGTGGAGCTGCCTGACGCAGGAGCCGGCATTCACGACGTATGCGTAAGGAGTTTACGCAGGAGCCGGCATCAATGTCATCACCACACACATTTCACGTGGTCTCATGGATGTACGTTAAAGACTGAAGACAGGAAATTGTTGAATAAAGTTGTTTTGTTTTATTAAAATGAATACACAATGAGTACAAACTCAACTTTGAATACACAAACTCAAATACACAAGGTATTTTCATGAAATTCAGATTAAACCACTGTAGTTACAACACAAAAGAAGATATTTTGAAGAATGTTGGTCACCAAACAACACTGGCCCCTATCGACTTCCATTGTATGGACACAAATCCACTAAGACATTGCTCACAGTATCTTTTGATAAAGAAGAGTCATATACTGTACGTGTTTTGAACTAAGAATCAGGTCTGCTTATACGTAAAAATAATAATTGGCAATAAATTAAGGTATAATGCATCAGAGTTAACTATTCCAGAGCACCATGTCATAATGTGCTATATTAGATGAAGCAATGTGTGTGTTGAAAAGTGTGAGCTTATAACTATACTTAAAGGGGTCATATGCCGGAAGTACGTGTTTTTCTGTGTTTTTGGTGTGTTATAAGTTGCCCATGCATGTATTAGACACGTAAAATTGCACAAATGAAAGTATGGGAACAAAAGATGCATTCTATCTAAAAGCGAATGCTCAACCAGACTTGCCTGAAACGCCTCGTTTAACCACACCCCGGCGAATCTACGTAAAATCGTAACATGATTTGACTAAGACCGCCCAAATCTACACGTAGTTAAGGTGGGCGTAATTGTATATCTCATTGTATCGTCTGTCAGTACAATTGCTTTGGAACCTGATGTTCCGAATATGGTAAGAGGCGTTACATTTCCATCTCACGCTTGCAGTACTTGACCAATCACTACGCACTGGTGAACTGGCCAATCATAGCACACCTCGCTTTTCAGAGCGATGAACTTTGTAAAAAATCTGCGCGTTTCAGAGAGGCGGGGCAAAGAGGAGATACAAACATGCACGGTATGTGGAAAATACAATGTTTTGTAAACTTTAAATGGTGTATATGTAGTACCCCTGAAAAGGAGGATTTCAATAATAAGTACAGTGCACGATGCTCTTCACTCACATTGTTTACTACGAATCCAGTTTTGATAACAAATCAACAGTTTTACAGTAATAAATGCATCCGTTTACATATTTAAATGGAGAAAATGAATTCAAACAATAAATCAGCACTTTTTAAGCACAACCGTACTGTAAATGCATTAAATGCCAGTGTCAGTTTAGATCACAAAAAACATTTCATTCAATTAACATTGACATGTATTTTTCCCAGTACCTGTCCTCTCACACTTCACAAAATGCATATAAAAGTGCACCGGAGGTAGCATGTGGGCTATACTACATTCAAATTCCAGATTACCCACAAGTTTGCAACTTTTACAGCATCCAATAATAAATCACACATTCAGCTGTTATCATCCGTAGAAGGACACTTCACAGCATAAGACACAACTGGTGAACATTTACCCCTTACATGTGTTATATACAGTGTGCGAGGAAACCCACGTGGTAGCATTAGCCGATTGCCATATCTGCTAGGGTACATTTCACTAAAACACTCTAAACTATACAATCAACTCGTGACATTCAATGAACTTTAAATCGACTGACTCATGTGGTCCTAACATTTAATTATTCACATACATATGCGTGTTACAATGTGCACAATTTCTATGTGCTAATGCTAGCGAATAGCTTTTACTATATAAAACGGTTTAACCTAACATTTCTAAACAGCATTTAGTGGAATACATTTCGAAGCAGCATTGAACATTTGTGTGCAAAGGTGCGTTTAAAATACCTGAAAAGGAGGATTTCAATAATAAGTACAGTGCACCATGCTCTTCACTCACATTGTTTACTACGAATGAAGCGCATCGCGAGAACTCCCACCTATTAGAAGACGCACGCCACACGCAACCAATAAGCTGCAACTATCTTACCCATAGTAACATTTTCATAAACAGAACATTTCAGTGCTATATATATATATAACATGGGAAAGTACAAAAAAAATACCAACATCTGATATATATATAATACTTTTCACAGTATCATTCCCAGCATATTAATATAGCACATTGCGTTACATCGCAAAACAAACAATAATATTCTTTTAGAGCTGTGCAATATGACTCCTTTAATTCTTCCATGCATCAATGTTTTGCAATTTTTACTTGCATTTTTCAACCCTGTAAAGAAGGCCTAGAAGTCTAGTGACCTAGTGTATCTATTTGCAAACCAGATGGTGGCTAACCTTACGCAATAGAGTTCCCATCAGCACCGGAGCTCCTCAAGGATGTGTTCTTTCTCCACTGCTATATTCACTCTACACAAACGAATGCACCTCTACAGACCCTTCTGTCAAACTCCTGAAGTTTGCAGATGACACCACAGTCATTGGCCTTATTCAAGACGGTGATGAATCTGCCTACAGAAAGGAGGTTGCTCAGCTGGCTGCCTGGTGTAGTCAAAACAACCTAGAGCTGAATGCATTCAAGACAGTGGAGATGATAGTGGATTTCAGAAGGAACCCTCCATCACTTCCTCCCCTCACCATCCTGGACAGCACTGTGGATACTGTGGAGTCATTCAGGTTCCTGGGCTCCACCATCTCTCAGGACCTGAAGTGGGAGTCCCACATAGACTCCATTGTAAAGAAGGCCCAGCAGAGGTTATACTTCCTCCGTCAATTGAGGAAGTTCAACCTACCACAGGAGCTACTGACCCAGTTCTACTCAGTGGTCATCGAATCTGTTCTGTGCACTTCAATTACTGTTTGGTATGGCTCGGCCACCAAATCAGACCTACGAAGACTACAACGGACAGTTCGTAGTGCTGAGAAAATTATTGGTGCTCCTCTGCCCACACTTCAGGACCTGTACGATTCCAGAGTGAAAAACAGGGCAAGAAAAATCATCATTGACTCCACACACCCAGCACACAAACTCTTTGATCTGCTGCCCTCTGGCCGGCGCTTTAGAGCACTGAACACCAGGACTTCCAGACACAGAAGCAGCTTCTTCCCCCAGGCAATCTCCCTCCTAAACAGATAACTGCTCCTTAAGAGCAATATTCCACTTCCACTACTCCTATAGTGTGCACTATAGTGCCTTATTATATCTACATCTTATGTATACATGTATATAACACTACCTCCACTTACTAAATTATCCATTTGCACAAGTGTACATACAATCTGTTAATATGTTTATTCTACTATATACTACCCTGTACAATGTCTCTTATATGTTATTATCCCCCATTTTCTGTAAAATAGTCTTTATTTTATATATGCACAATTTAGAATGTTTTAGACTGTAAATCGTATTATATTGTATTGTCATTGTGTTGAATGTCTGTACTAGAAGCTTCCAACACCAAAGAAAATTCCTTGTGTGTGCAAGCACACTTGGCAATAAAGCTCTTCTGATTCTGATTCTGATTCTGATACAGTATTTGTGTCATTGCCCGCTGTTCCAGATGGCTTGCCATGTGAGACACTTTTGGCCATAAGGGAATACATACTGTATGTGTCATTGTCTTTGGAAATTGCCCACCAAGGACTGTACATGTTTTACAAATTGCTATCATTATCATTCTCTTAGCAACACATTTAAATGTTTTAGGCATTTATAATATTCTTGTAAAATGGAACTATTTTATGTCTCTAAAGCTGTATTTAAATGTTGGTAAGGAGGCCCAACCAGAAACCGTTATAGCTCATAGTCATAGCTGCCTCTAAAACAAGCCAGAAATGTTGAGCATTAATTCTTATGGTTGGGTCAATATGGAAACAAGCTACCAAATGCATGCACATGACATAATACAAATGTCATTTCCATGGCATAGATTCAATAAAACAATCCCTGAGCTCTCAGACTAGATAAGCTCTCAAACACAGATACAAGACAAAATGCAACAATGAGCTTTTCTTTCCTGAGTTAATTGTGAAATGCAGTTATAAATAACACGAAGCTGATTTTTCCACATTAATTAATGTCTCAATTAGATTGGGAACATTAAAGGTAGTAATGATTTCAGTCTTTGGTCTGATCATTAACAGCACACTCATTCGTGGCTGATATATTCGCATGCTTCTGTAAATGTATTACACCAGATTAATGAAGGTTGTATCAAAAGGTAATTCACCCTGCCAGTTTATCCACTTAAGACCTTTATTGTAGACTACTGACTACATTCTGTCTTAGCAATGTAATGATGTATCCCAGTGCTCAGTCCGATGGCTTATGAATACAAGTTTGTATTTGCATTTCCTTTGCTGTTGAAGGATTTAATATAGTACAGTTTCAAGGGACAGGTGACACAGTCTATAATATGAGAAAAATCAATACAGGCATTTCTGAGAGCTCCTGTGATACCGCAATAGACAGTATTTGAGAGCAGGTGAACTTTTGACAAGAGTGTATAGCAAAAGTCTGAGTGTATCACATTGTATGTTGCAATCCCAGATGAAATCAAAATGATACATAGGAGGTTTTATTATTGCAATATAGTCTGTTACAGTCACAGAGGCCTTTGGGCCTAATAATCCTTTACAGAGTAATCAATATTTACTATGGACCTTATAGGGCTTGCCAGTGCTTGCTGATATTGAACCACAAGATGTCTTTCAACTCTTTAGAGACAAGTGACTGATCTCGCTTAAGAAACTACCAGTGTTTCCCTGCACAGGAAATGTTCCCTGCTCCAAAGTCGAATCCCTCTGTTTGTTTGAGATAGAAACAAGCATTCGTTTTTATTTGTCTCATCTTTTGGCAGGGCAAACAAAGTGTCTTTCTTTTCGCAACGAAACGCACAGCATCTCCGCGACATGGCTGCGACAGTGACGATACAATGAGATTTACAGTTACGCCCACCTTACTTGCGTTTAGATTTGGGCAGTCTTAGTCTTATAACCTGGGCAGTCTTATAACACACCAAAGACACAGAAAAACATGTATTCGCGCCATATGACCCCTTTAAAACCAACCCAGTCTCACGGCAGTTTGTTGCATATACACAAAATTGAGAATTTATTGATTTTTGTGTTCATGGACACAAATTTCTCCCTTTCTTTTTGTCAGTCAGCACAATTTTTCAAAGTGTCACACAGCATGACTTTTTTTCATGTCACTCAGCACGACTTTCAATACACAGACCGTGGGTGTATATAAATTTATATATTTATAACCTGATATCAATGTTCCCTCTGTTTCTCCCCATGTTTTCCCCTGGACTGCATTTCCCATCACGCTCCACGCTCCCGCACCTGTTTCATGTCAGCAACCTGTCAGTGATCCCCTCATCACACAAACTATATACATACTCACCCTGTGCCTTTGTTCTTTGTTCCATATATACTCACCCTGTGCCTTTGTTCTTTGACATTATTATGTCCATGTATTTCTCCTGTGTTTATTCATCTTGTATATTAAAGTTGTGTTACTGGAAAATACCTCGTCTGTGGTCCGTGGCAGAACTATGACAGAAGAACTGTTGGACCTCCCCAAAATGGATTACATCTTCTCTCCAGCGGCCATCCTGGTGGATCTGAGACAGGATGGCCGGTCTCTGGAGAGTTATGTGAAGGAGTTCGTCAAGGTGTGTGATCGGATGAGTTGGAGCGATCCCATCCTGAACCGCATGTTCTTGACTGGTCTGGACGACGATCTGCTTGTCCTCATCATGCTTCCCGATGTGGATGAGTATCCGCTGGAGGACTTTATAAATCGAGTCCTCCAAGCTGATGGCTCTGAATTCTGCATCAGGGAGGTGATGGGGACTTGAGTGATGGTCTTCCAGTACCGGTTGTTAGCAGGGGGTTCTTTCCGGCTCACCCCAGGTCTGTGCCTCACTCCTCCACCACCCAGCGCTCTCCCAAGCCTGCACTTCGCAGCAGCTTTCCCGAGCCTGCACTTCACGACTCCCCCAACCTTATGGATTTCTCCGGGCCCAAGCTTCGTGGCTCCTCCGTTCGCGAGCTCAGCCTGGTGGACCGGCTGCCGCTGGACTACGACCCCTACTACCAACTACAGACTGCAATGGACCCCAAGCTCTCTGCAGTGTTCTCCGAGCCAGATCCAGAGCTCCGCCCCTTCCCTCTTCAGTTTTCCCATCCCCTCAGTTCAGCCATCCCGTGACTCCACCGGCGAGGCTTCCCCTGGCTCCTCCTCCAAGGCTTCCCCTGTCCTGTCCAGTGTGTACATGTTTCTCCACAGACTGCATTTCCCATCACCTGTTTCATGTCGGCAATCCCCACACCTGTCAGCGATCCCCTCATCACACAAACTATATATATATATACACTCACTCTGTGCCTTTGTTCTTTGTCCTGTCTCGTCATTACTATAATGTCCATGTATTTCTCTTGTGTTTATTCATCTTGTATATTAAAGTTGTGTTATTGGAAACTACCTCATCTGTGGTCCGTGGCAGAACTGTTCCCAGAGTATCATCAAATCTTCTGAAGGTGGTCGATCCTTTTCATACTTGGCTCCTAAACTCTGGAATAGCCTCCCCAGCCATGTTCGGTATTCAGACACACTCAGTCAGTTTAAAACTAGACTAAAGACTCATCTCTTTAATATAGCTTTCACCTAACTGACCGCTAACACTGTTATATATAGTTAAATGTAAATATAGTTATAGTTACTGTTAAGGTTGTTTTGTTTTTCACGTCCTGTCCTCAGGTTCCCAGGGAAAACAGAGTTCATCAGTTCAAGCTCCGGTTTCTGGCCTGAGGCTCTTCCCAGTTCAGTCAGATGCTTGTAATGATGGGCAATCCCCCTGACACCTCGTTCACTACTGGCAGTAGCGGAGCGGCATGGTCTCATTAATTTTAGTGGTGGCTTGGCGACACAGGCGACAGTGACAGTTTGACGACAGGAATTGCTCAACTTTATGGAAATGATGAGCGACTTTCAGGACTGACTATCAGTAGGAGTAAAGCAGCAGAGTTCATGTCATCAGTCACTCATTAGTTACTGCAGTGTTTGTTTTTGGCTGTTGTTGGAGCGACCAGGGCTAGGAACGCCTTCTAACAACCTCATAGCAAGAGACTGGCTACACACAGCGACTCGCGGTGTGTACGCAGCTCGATGATTACTACAGCCACAACCTACAGCAGAGGTGGGCAAACTACGGCCCGCGGGCTACATCCGCAGCGCGGTTTTTAAATGTATTCAATATTATTGCGTTTCAGTTAGGATTTTGGTGAAAATGACTAATTTGATGTAATACAAACAAAATCCATTAGATGGCACAACTCTGCAATTCAGCATACTAAGTTTACAGAAATAAAGACGTGTGCAAGCTAGACGGACATGTATAAATGCTGCTTTGAACACTGCTTTTGCATCTTGTGTCTTTTGAGGCGCCTCATGTTGAGGCAGGACGACTGTTGTGAGCTTTGGTTTACTATAGCAAATTGTCATGGCCATTTCTGTTATCAAAAGCGCATATCTAAGTGACGGAGTGACACGTTGAAATGGTTCCCGTAGTGATACTGGTGAAATATCGCAGAAATATTGCGAGAACTAGAACACACTGTTGTATAATTGTACATATGGCTCACAGCGGATTAGGGCTGCAACTAACGATTATTTTAATTGTCGACTAATCTAATGATTATTTTTTCAATTAGTCAACTAATCTAACGATTATTTTTTTTCGGTTAGTCGACTGATCTAACGATTATTATTTTTTATTAATATAATAAAGTTTTTTGGATTACTTTATTAATCCTTTGGCAAACTTTGCAAATAAACAATGTCATGTCTCTCTCTACACTAAACACAAGTGATCTGTCACGATCCTTCCACTAGACCGGAAAATCATGAACAACTCAACTCAACTTTATTTATACAGCGCTTTTACAATTTTCATTGTTACAAAACAGCTGTACATGAGACATATTGACTATAAGCAAAATAATTAAAGTTGTACCTGCAAAAACAAGAAAAGGTTGAAAACACAGAAGACAGACATACCCACATACAAAACACTCCACACACACAATATGCACACGTACTAACACACATAGACATAGAGACACACACACACACACACGGATGCGCACGCACACACACACACACACACACACACACACACATGCTCAGTGAGAGCACACATTTAGGATAAAGGAGAGAGAAGCACAGGTCAAATATAACAGACTATAAATTCCTATATGCAATATTAATTAAGTAAAACTTTAAAATTCTAAAGCAGCCCCCCCGGTCAGGCAGATAGTGCAAAAACAGTATGCAAACGGTGGCGAGGAACCCAAAACTCTAATCGAGAAAAAAAACCTCAGGAGAACCCAGGCCCAACCAGGGGATTCCAGTTCCCCTCTGGCAAAAGCTGCTGCCTCTGCACAAGCTCCAGAGAGCTTGCACAACAAGGCTAAATAAAATAAATAAACTTAATAATAAAATAAATTATAGTTTAAGATTATCATTAATAATCTAATAGCATTTGAAATTTTGTGGTGAAGACATGTCAAGAGACCGCGTCCTTCTTTATCCAGCTCTATCATCTCAGCTCTTGTCAGGTCCCCACTTCCCATTCTCCGCTCTACCATCAGGTCAAGCCATGAACAGCATCCTGCTCGCTGTGGTAACCTTGGAACAATGAGACAAGACTGGCTGAGAGTAGATTACTGTTCTGTACTCTTTGATGCAACAAGTACATCAGTTGTGTTTTTGGTTCCGGTTGATCTAACTAATGCAGCCTAAACCCTCTGAAGATTTATATTATGGAAGAGTAGTGTATGCAAGATTAAAAAGATGCGTCTTTAGTCTAGATTTAAACTGACAGAGTGTGTCTGCCTCCCGGACAGTGCAGGGAAGACTATTCCAAAGTTTAGGCGCTAGATAGGAGAAGGATCTACCACCTGCACTTGATTTTGAAATTCTAGGTATTACCAACTGACAGGACGCCTGAGAGCGTAATGCACGTGAAGGACTGTAATACAAAAGGAGTTCATTCAAGTACTGAGGAGCTAAACCATGTAGGGCTTTATAGGTAATAAGCAAGATTTGGAATAAGCAAGAGAACAAGGAGGCAGGACCATGACAAAAGCTACATTTCAAGTTTAAACACCCTTTAGAAGGTGTAAAAATGACAGTGTGTGCCATTATGAAATTACATTTGACTGTTGCTACAAATCAAAGAGACTGTCCTCCAAAAAAAAAAAACTAACATAGAGGCCGTTTGTACAAGCACCTTATTGCGCAACAGTTGTGTCTTAAGGATGAGTTCCCTCTAGCGTCAGCAGCTTATTACAACGTATGGTTAAGTGTGACTTGCAGTGCAGGGCATTACATTGCTTTGGGTTGTTCACTTTTTATGCATTTAAGTCTTTGTATTTGTTATAGTATAAATAATTTCATGAATATTTGTGGTTTTAAAGATATTTTGGAGCCCCTTACCCAACTCCCACCCTAAACCTAAACACTTCTCAACCATACAAAACGCACCACACCAGTGAAAGTACAGTCACAGGTATTTATTGCACACATTGACCAAAAACGGTATATAACATAACAACTCGCAATCCAAACCTTTTGAAATGAAGCCAGAAGATAACTTTATACGAAGATATCCGTGAATGCAATGCAATGTAGTCAGAGCTCGTTCACACGTCATGTTGCAACCGAGAGACAATGAGACTTCACATTCAGTGCCGACGTAATGACGCAATCAGTCACAAGATACACGAGAACCAATGTTATCTCACAATCACTGCTGACGTATCACTTCGTCTGGCGGTAATTTTAAACGTGTGTTAAGCCTGGGAGCTCACAGGATGTGAAGATTTACTGCAGATGGTGCTCACATCAGCGTCTTTTCCTCATAAAAATCGATTGTTTGACCTCGATCGGTACACTTGGAATAATTGTACGTTTTGAAAAACAGTTGTATCTGTTTTATATGCTGTGTTTTGTTATATAGTAAAAAAATGGTTATGTTACTTGCTTAGTATGCGTGAATGGTGTAATGTGTAATGTAAAGACAGTTCATCCTGACAGTTTAAATTAAAATTAAAATCACACTCCAATACGTGTTATCATTGTAAAATAAAAGCGCAATATATAATTGTATTATGACGGTAGACAAATGTTTCTCCTGCTGCTGGTAGAGGCGCTAATTCACTAAACGGTCCAGTGCGTCTTATTTGAGTAAAGTGACAAACGACTTTTCTTGTCGTATGTGTTGGAGGAAAGGTTGAAATCAAAATGTGGGTTTGTTTATACTGTATGTAATGTTTCTGAGTATACTTGTACTTGTGTTTAGGGCTGCAACAACTAGTAGATAAAATCGATAATAATCGAAAATGAAAATGACAAAATTAAAGATGAGGTAACACTTTATAATACTGTTTCATACTTAATAGGTAGTTATGCAGAACAAATAGTTAGTGCTGCATTAACACTGTAGTCATTACAGATAACTCATAAGGAAGAAAGATTAACTAACCAGTAAGTAACAGCATACTGATGTTTAAGGTAAGTAACAGTTAGTTACTTATTACTTATTTAATAGTCATTAATGACAACTAAATGCTGTATGTCTCCCGCAGAACTATACAATAACTAAGACTCATTTAAAATAACTATCTACTAACTACTTATTAACAGCTGCTAAAAATTATGTCAATTAAACTAGTTATACATAATCTTGATTACTATTAAAAATACAGTTTTAACCTATTTTGTTTACTTTCAGTTAACTTCATTATTTTATATCTCTATCAAATATTGTCCTCATCAAGATTTTATTTTTCATATCATATAAATGAAATAAATCGAATGAATCTTTATCCTTTTTTCTATTTTATTTATTTTAAAAGAAAGAAACTTAAGAAATACACCTCCTAATCACTGCATCATTAGCCAACTTACCTCACAAACATATCTGACATATCTCTCCTTGTTGCTTATTATGAGTCTTGTGGACAATAGCTGAAGAGTTGTGTTTTCATTATTAACTATTAAGAAATTCTTGGTAACCCATTAGTAATTATTAAAAAAATAGTATTTCTCTGTTCTTACTGAATTATTCTGTTAAAATCATAGTGACTTTTTAGTAATTACTCAGGTCTTATCACAACAGTATTAAGTAATTACTTATGATCCGGAACCGTATTATAAAGTGAAAAACATGATAACATTTTAATAATTACTCAGGTCTTACCACAACAGTATTAAGTAATTACTTATGATCCGGAACCGTATTATAAAGTGAAAAACATGATAACATTTTAATAATTACTCAGGTCATACCATATTAGTATTAGGTAATTACTTATGATGAATTATAACAAATATAATGTGAAAATCATGATAACCCGGTAATAAAAAAGTAGTTCTGGGGTATATTCCAAGTATTACCAATAAATAAAACAGTACCGTTGAAACAAAAGCTTGTAGTGACTAATTTACCACCCACCCACACACACACACCTGAATAGAGCTGACTTTTATGGACACAATAGATAAATTTTAATAAATACTAACAAAAACTTTACAGTTACACAATAGTCAATTCAATATATGAAATTTAATATGGTTTTATCGCAGAACTTAACATATCTGACACAAAATATTAACTGTAAATGCAGGTATCGGTTATTAGTTTCCAGTTGTTTCTGTGAATCACAGCGCCTTGTTTGCTTCTCTTTTCTGTAGCTTTAATCGGTTTGCATAAAGACATTAGCGATTGCATGTTGAATATATCAATAAAGTAAACTGCACAACAGGTCTTTTTCATTTTAGATGCGCTTTAGCGTTTTAGCAGCATTCAATCTGAACACACTGCTGCTGTGACTTCCGCATACGGTGATGTCATTTTCATGCCCCTCCCCCTTAAAGTAACAGTGCATTATTTGTAGTATTTTAGTACTGTAACGATTGATTGAGAAGAAAAAACTTTCAGTTTTACCACAGAAACATTAGTGACAATACAGTGATTTAGAGGGGGATTCTTTTTTTTTTTACTATTTTTGGTTGAAAGGCACAATAGATTGATTTGTTTTAAATCAATAAAAATAAAAATATCACAGTATTGAGATTTCTACGAAATTCCCAAAATAATTTGTTAAAATTAATTTCAACTATTCATATAATTAATTCTAATACCAAATATCTATCTTTAATAGGCTGCTTACTGGCAAAATTATGTTTATCAACGCTTAATGAGTAGTTAATGGATCGTTATTTTAAATGGGTCTTAGTTACTGTATAGTTCTGCGGGAGACATACAACATTTAGTTGTCATTAATGACTATTAAATAAGTAATAAGTAACTAATTGTTACTTACTTTAAACTTCGGTATGCTGTTACCTACTGGTTAGTTAATCTTTCTTCCTTATTAGTTATCAGTAATGACTATGGTGTTAATGCAGCACTAACCATTTGTTCTGCATTAGTTCCTGCATAACTACCTATTAAGTATGAAACAGTATTATAAAGTGTTACCAAAGATTATATTAGTAAATCCCAATTTTTGGCTAAATACTCTGATTTGGGGGTTTATTTGGTTCAGATGTGGGAAGTAACAAGGTACATTTATTTGTACTGTTCTTAAGTACACTTTTTAAGTATCTGTACTTGGGCTGGACAATAATTCAATAACAATAACTATCGCGGTAGAATTAATTTCGATAACGATGATATGGTTTTTAAACACATTTTCGATATTTCAATATACATTACACGTCCGGGTCTGAGCCCTCGCTCTGCTCCGCGGCAGTGGCTACTGGTGTTATGGAGCGCCACTCCATCTTGCCCCAGTATATATCTCTAGTTTAAGCCCGTGTTCACACTTAACTTCTTTTTTGAGAAGAAAAAGTTCACCAAGGAGCTTTTTTAGTAAAAAAAAAAAAAAAACCGCTGGCAGCGTTTGGTTACAAACAGCAGCCGAACGACAAGACTTCGTCGTCAATGTCTGTGCACGAAGGCAGCACAGAGAAACAGATAACGTAACGTAAAGTAAGCAGCGTAACGGAAGTCTATTTGAATTACAAACAGAGTTTTTAAATCACATATTTAAAAACTACAATATTAATTTCTCGCTAGAAATGCAATCAGAAGTTGTTGAAAGTGAAAATTAAACTTACATTTATACAAAACTATGCTCCAATGGGCGTTTCGGCGGCCATTTTATTTTTTCGAGCTGGAGCCTTCTCGACCAATCACGTTCCTCGCATGTTGTTATGGAAACGACAGGTCTCTGTCATTGGTTAGCTGGGGAAAAGGAGATTGACGTGTCCGTTTTTTTCCCCAGAAAAGATGAACTTTTTTCAACCTCAAAAGACGCTCTGAGCTGCAGAAAAAGACGCCGGAGTTGGCGTTTAAAAAAGCACTCAGGACGTTTTTTAAAACAAGTTTACAGGTGTAAACACAGGCTAAGTTTAATATTGATCATTTGTGTCCGTATATTAATTTACAAAACGGATCTCAATGTCAATTTCGAGGACAGAATGGCAAATTTCGTAGTTTTTTATAGCTAACTGAAGCACACTATAGGGCCTTTGAAAGACACTGAAATGAATGAAAACTGTTCTTAATGTCAGCTTGCAGGAGAGCATGGCAGATCTTGTATAAAGTTTTGCCAAAAAAAAACGGGAAATACAATGATACATAAAATTCAGTGGACGTTAATAATGGAAAATTATTAATTTAGAAGAATATGTCAAAAGAAAAAAAGTGTCATGTAATGGGAGGCCTGTGCCCCTGTAGAGCTTTGAAAATATGACAATGCTTTAAAGCACATTTGAAGTTATGGAATTAGAAAAAGTTATTCTCAATTTTATTGGTAAACATGATTCTAATATTTGAAACTTACACAAGGTAAGGGCACAGTCCTATACAAAAAATATTTTATTCTAATAATCATATGTAGCTTTGCACACTGCTGGCATCTAGAATGATTTTGATCAGCATTTTATTGTGTTTGTATCAGAGGGCTCTCTCAACTTCTATCTTACATTTTACTTTTTGTAATACTACTACTACTACATTTTATTTATAGGCGCCTTACTGACATTCAAGGACACCGTACAGCAAACAGTGCAGGCCAATGCAGGTGTTGTAATGTGGGAGTAATGTGCTCGGTTATAGGAGTCTGACAGATAATTCGTAATTATAATATTGTTTATATCGTTATCGGAATTATATCGTATTGACCGAAATGCATGAATGTATTTCAATATCAATTTTGGCCATATCGTCCAGCCCTAATCTGTACTATACTTAGCCTAAGTATATATTTTTCTAAGTAGGCCTACTTTTTACTGTTTCACTACATTTGAATGACAAATATCTCACTTTTCATGCCACAAGAAAAATAATGATTTCCTTGGCCAACGGTCCCTCCCTCCCATGTTTGGGAGAGACTATTGTCAGCTGCTTCTAATATGACATACCTGAATCAACTCATCAGCCTTGGTGTGTTTATTAGGGAGTCATCCACAACATTTTGGGAGAAAGTTAATGAGTTCAGTTGTGCATAGTTTTCCCATTTCTGATTTAGTTATAAGCAAAAGATCTAATTAGACTTTTTATCCGATCAGTCGATTAATCGAAAAAAAGAATCGTTAGTTGCAGCCCTACCTGTGTTTATTCTTTTGCTTGAGTAGCCTATAAAAGAAATCTAAAATATATATGCCTTTAACACATATTTTGTACAGTTATTATATGTGACCACAAATTAATGTTTTGACTTTCTTTGGTTATTATTAGTGCTGTCGATCGATTAAAAAAATTAAT
Organism: Triplophysa rosa; assembly: GCF_024868665.1. Lineage (NCBI taxonomy): Eukaryota > Metazoa > Chordata > Actinopteri > Cypriniformes > Nemacheilidae > Triplophysa > Triplophysa rosa. The sequence goes on from NC_079901.1 coordinate 3,779,574, forward strand.
CGGATTAATCACACCTTTTCTGTGATTAATCACACATAACAATAATATTTTAAAATATACTTTTACATTTTAATAATTTCACATTTAATCTTCAAATTGATGTAGAAGCAACATATTTCTTTAACAGCGTCATTTTATGAATGAAAGAAAACATTTTGATATTAGTACTGTAACTGATGTCTCTATTAAATTGATTATTTTAATATTAATTATAGCCATTCAACAATATAATTGAGAGCTAACATGAAATATACAGAAATTGAAGGAAATTCTCAAACACTTTACAGTCTTTAATGCTAAATTATAAATTAAATGCAGAAGAATTCTCATTAAAGCTACAAAATCACATTGATTTCTTCTTTTATTTTGTTCTCTGTTTAACATTAGTGACAGGAGTCACAGCAGCACGTTTAAGAACGTGGCCGCTTTAAGAGCTGTCTCAGTAAGCAGATCTGACTGTCACCGCACTTCCATTTTCACAACTCTTTGCATTCATTTAAGATTTTATTTTACACTTTGAAGTCTTGCTTAAGAAAATGCTAGGCTTTCTTATATAATCTTGTATGGTTTTATCCATTCAAGCACGAAAGAGAACTTAACACGGATGCGCTGTCTGACAGACATTCACCGACGCAGACTTCAGCCCAGGCCTGTTTACACCAGACTGGACCTCGCGTTGCGTTTTGCCGCGTCCCAAAGTTTAGAAGCTGTCTATCTTCATTGAACGCGTCAAAGCAACTGTTTAAAATCGCGCTTAAGTGGTTTAAAAGCCTGTACACGAATAAGAGCCTGATTACATAATGTAACGCTACACAAAGGATGTCAAAACAAACGGATGCTGCGTTAATTGCGTTAAATATTTTGCGTTAATTTGAAAAAAATAATCGCATGCGTTAACGTTGACAGCCCAAGTTATTATGTTTTGTGTTTAACTAAAGAAAAGTTTTATATTTATTTTGTCTATTGCATAGTTTCCCGTTTTATACTTCTGTCACTATTTATTACATTAAAATGTATTTGTAAAGCTGTGAAAGATGTTAAGCGTGCTTTAGAAATAAATTTGAATGGAAGATTATTTTATTTACTTATTTTGTTGGTTTAGCTTTAAAATCTGATATGTGTTTCCTAATATTTTCCTAGTAAGGTGAACACTAATATGTTAATGTAATTAAGGATTTTAAGTATGTTCATAAAAATACAAGCATACTTCAACTAGTTGACTACCTAGAATTTACCTTAAAGTGTACTTACAAATGTACAAGTATTGATCTAGTTAACTATCAGTATATCTGCAAGTTCACTTAAAGGCTTACAAGCATACTTAAAATAAATAAGTAGTTTACTGAGAGTAAACTTTAAAGTGTACTTTCATAAATGACAACTGTGCTACAAGTAATAAACTAGTAAACTACCAGTACACCTAAAGAGAACCTATACAAGTACACTTGTGCAATATAAAAACTACTTAACTAATAGATTAGGAGTAAACTTTAAAGTGTACTTTCATAGACTAAATGTGCTAAAAGTATTGAACTAGTAAACTATTAGTATACCAACAAGAGTTGTAGTACAAATGAAAACTCAATTGTAAACTTGTTACTCTAACACTTAAAGAACACTTAAAAGTAGACTTTTATAAACAAAAAAGTGGGCCAATTTAGTCCCAAGCTGTATTCAAATGGTACACTTTCAAAGATAACTACTAGTCCATTTATAAAGTATACAAAAAAATGAACTTCAAGTACTTCTTTTTGATAAGGATCCCTTACTCACAATTTTTCCAATTTTTAGCTCACAAAATTTGGTTTTACATTAATGCATTTTGCAAACACTTGGATAAATGACTTACACTTTTAAAAATAAAGGTGCTAAACAGGACAATGGAAGTAGCATTTGTGGCTTCATGGTTTCTTATGGAAGTAGCATTTTTGGCTTCATGGTGTCATAAAGATTATTTAACGTTCGCAGAACCTTTCTTTTTCACACAAGGTTCTTTGTAGTGGATAAAAAATATTTTTTAAATTATTATTTTATTATTATTACTTAACTTAAGAAATTATTATCTTAAGAACCTTTGACTGAATGGCTCTTTGGGGAACCACACATAGCTTTTCTATGGCATCACTGTGAAGAACCTTTTTTGGCACATTTATTTTTAAGAGTATATGCATTCTGGTTATACATTTTGTATGTATGTGTTTCCTGGGATCAAACCCATGACCTTTGTGCTGCTAACGCAGTGCTCATACCCACTGAGATACAGGAATCCCAAACTATCATCCAGATTAAACTGCACTATGCACATGCGACATGTACTACCGTTTGGTAGTATTAGAATTAGACTTTTAAGTGGAATGGCATGAATAAAAATAATATAAGTATAGACATTACCAGCACACCATCTTAATAAAAAAATTAAAAAAAAAAAAGACAATGGTGTATTTACTCATTTGAGACGCACCTTGAACAGCTCACCTTCTTAAAAATACTACCGCCAGCAGTGCAGTGGGCACAACGATTTATGTGGTAAGTGATCTGACCATAATCGATTTAAACTGTCAGCACTAACTGGACATCAACCTTGGTATCATATCATGTGCAGGTTTTGTAATTCAAGTGACCGCAGTCTCATCTTGCTGGTCACCTCTAATCAGACCTGTAACACATGACCCTAATGCACTATACGAAAATAGTTTTGTGCTTATTTCCTTACTCAAAGTGTTGTCGTATCTCACAATGTCATATTTGTTTTATAAAAAACAATTAATCCACATTGTAAAATATTATTCTGAAGGGTGGTAAATACAACCCATTATAATCAGTCAGAATGGGAACATCTTACCCACATTTGTTTAGAGTACTCATGTAAACTTTAAAAAAACGTAAAATATACCCAAAATTTGGTTCTGAAGGGGGTAAAAACAATACACTAAACTTAAGGATATTCGTTATAGTAAAATGTATAAAAATTAGTACATACTACCTATTTGTTAACATTAATACATTAATAATGACAACATAAAAATATCATCCCTGGAAATGCATCAACTTCAAGGTGAGAATCAAGGGATTCAAATCATCGTCTTCCATTTTACTGGTGTGGGACGTGAAAGTGTCGAGGTAAATTTTGTTTAACATGTTGATATTATTATAAATGCAAATGTTAAGTAATTTAATTGTTATATCCAAGATTTGTAATTGGCGCGCTTCTGTGTTGTGTTGTCCGCGCCTCAGCCTGACAGCATGACAGTGCGAGTTGCTCAGCCGACACAACAAAAGACGTTAGAAACGCATTAGAACCCATTATAATTTGTTATTTTGTCCACACTGGATGCTGCGCGGTGCACGTCCGGTGTAGACACAGTGTAATGGTGGATTCACGCAGTGATATGACACATCAGAAGACCGCAAGGAGCATTCACGTAGCAGTTTTGACCAAGATAAATTAACTTCAGACCTGAAACAGTATTACAGGTGTTTTATCTTATTAGAAATTATTTAATGAAACGTTTGTTTCTTGTTCAATAAAAATTAAATGATTCGATCTTCTGTGTCTGTGGTAAATTCAACCTTCTCTAAATAAGTAATAATAAATAAAGTTTAATTATTATTTTGGATTATTTATTATTAATAATAATTAAGTAAATTAATGTTCCCTTCTGTCAAAGGGTTGAAATTACTCAATTTCATTAAGTAATTAGTTGTGTAATGTATTAGGTAGACTTTACCCAATTTAGTGTGTTATAGCTTATAAATGTAGATACTCTTTGCTCAGAGATATAGGGTAGAAAGTACTCTTAACAAAGTTAAAACTAATTGTTACTATAGGTTATAGGTCGTTTTTTACAGTGCAACTTCACAAGCATACAATTTTGTAATCACACAGCAATTATGAAAATCGTGTTGTGTTTATTTCCTAATTCAAAATGTGTAGTGGTATGTCTCACAATGTCGTCTGGTTTATAAAAAAAAACAATTAAATCCAATTTCACAAGTCTACAATTTTCCTGTCATTACACAACAATTACGAAAATAGTGTTGTGCATATTTCCTAACTCGAAAGTCTGTATCTCACAATGTCATCTAATGTAAAACGGGTTGAAAAATACAGTGAGTTATCAACAATTCATAATTTTTCTTTGGCAGCACAAAAATTGTGTGTAGAGGACATAAGCGTGCTAACCGCTACAGGGCGTTTATGCAAAGTAAATTTACTGTACGTGTATGTTGCTGTTTTTGACAAACAAGTAGCTCAACATTTATCTCCAACTCAGGGTCCTGCTCTGGGCCTGATTATTTTGGTAATTTTGGCCATTTGATTGCAACAGCCTTCACATTTGCCTGTTGAAAAGAAGAAATGGATGAAACTTCTCATGCAGAACATATTCAAGAAGGGCATCTTTGTGAGCCACTCCATGTTCGCAAGAAGTATGGGGCATGATAAAGAGACCCTTTGAAACCCAGACAAGTAAGGCCTTGGCACAAGTACAAAGGGTTGGGGGTTGGGAAAGGTTTGCAGTGCCACTTTCTGATAAGGACTTGTTTATATGTGGCAATTTGAAAACTAATTGAAAATTCCTGGCTGGAAGCTGATGCATATCAAAACAGGATTATTTTAGAAATAATCGCCTGCCACCGTTGGTCAGCAGCTAATCTTCACTTTGTTGGAATTCAAATTACTTAGCCGTGTTTACATTGCCACGATAGTGGGGCCTGCGACCAGGGCTACGAAGGGCCTATTTTAAGAGTTAATACATTCCAAACAAAAATAATATATGCCAAGCTGCAATCCTACCACAACATTTTTTTTCTGTATACGTTTCTTCAGTGAAAAATGAGCAGGTTTTAACAAATGAAACTCTCGGCTACTTTGGCTGACAAAGGAGTACTGGAAGACACCGGCACGTTGAGCTGAGAGGAAATGTTGCTGTTAATATTTGATGTTGCTTGTGTTTTGAAGCGGGGTGCAGTAACTGTGCATTCTCAGGGCTCCTGGCCCTGCTGTCAGTGTCGCTCTGGCTCATATTGCTGGTGTTTATCACTTCAGCCTATGCTGGCTACAAAGACGACACACTATTCCTTTTCTAGAGCTGTCAGTCAGCACAGCAGGGTGCTAACACTTTGCACAGGATGCAGGTATAGTTTTTAAGCAGCAGTGACACAGACACTAATATACACTGAAAAAAATTTGGAGTGAGGTTTACTTAAAGAAAAGCTAGGAAACAATTTTCACTCAGAAAATGTTAGTAAATTTACCATAACTGTCCAAGTAAAGGCTAAAACAAGTATTAGTAGTGTTAACTAGAAAATCCTAATTAAAGGCGGGGTGTCCGATTTCTCTTAGCCGTTGTTGATGTTTAAATCACCAAAACAAACACACCCCTACCCCCATCTTTCACTTTAGTCAGCGCTCGGCTCGGCTAATGTCCGTCCTGTGCACTGTGCACCTTACTGCTGATTGGCTACAAGGTTGTTTTGGTACTCGGCCCGACTCAGTTGTCTAAAGCGTAATTCGGAAATCGGTTACCCTGCCTTTAAGGGTTCAAGCAAATTTGACTCATCCTTCCTTTGTAAATTATATTTAAGTAATGCTTCTAAATATACTTAATATTTTTTCAAAAGAGTCCTCCTTGATTTTTAAAAATATTACTTGAAATCAAAAATGAGGTATTAATACTCATAATTTGTTAATAATGGAGTAGTTCACTATAAAAAATTGTGATTATTCACTCACCCACGTCATCAATTAAATTAACTGTTATAAATTATATAACAGGAACATAACAGCTTGACAGTAAAGTGTTTTTGCAGTATTTTATTAATGCCTCTTAAAGCAACTGTAAATCATTTTTTAATGTAAAGTTTTAATTGTTCAATTATGACAGACAGCAATATCATGTTCTAAAATCATTACCGTCTTCATGTTTGTAGTGTGTCCCAGGGGATTAAACATACAATATAAATTGCAGACCTTGTGTAGTTCCACAACTGATAACATAAAACATGTATACCTGAAAGACAATACAACATTTACTGTATATGTCATAACATTTAATGATGATTTAACTTGAGACAGGGAAGTTCAAGGATTTCATTAATGTTGGATTTCTCTCTAAATTAAGTATGACAGGTGAGAATTAAGTGATATAGAGCATATGCTTTATCTCGCCATGCCATTACCAGAGCGTGTTACCTGTCACTCTACTAGGGCTGTCTCGTCATCCTGGGCCGCACTACGGGGAGTTTATTTGGAAGATATCTGCGCTTCTGCTACCTGGTCTTCACCATGTACCTTTGCTTGTTTTTACAAGGTTAATGTGGCTGCTTCCCATGCCATGAATTTTGCAGTCCTTCAAGAGCAGCTGCTCTTGTGTATTGTCTGCACACAAACACACACCGTGACCGCACATGCGCATGGATATCCCACATACACCGAGCATACTTCGGCCACGTGATAACATTATTCAGGGAGGTAAAGTGACAAGCAGCTAGAGCCTATGATTCGCTATTAACTCCCAAAATATACAGAGATAAAACAACGCAAGAATCGATAACAGTATCGTTTGTCCTAAAGCTTATCAATTATCTGGTATCGTCCAAAAATATACTGTTTCTCCGTCCCCATCCATAGTTTTAAGTAAAATGTATCTGAACATCAAAAACAGTGACAGGCATTTCACAAAAATACTATTATTCAATGTTTAAATCCAAATATTAAAAAACTGATAAAAAACAGACGAAACAAAGGTAAACAAATAATACAATTCTGACCCATTAAACCATCTTCAGGTTTCCTCTGGTAACCGTTACCTATGGAACAGATGTCAGGGATCTTAATGTCACAATTAGATTATTTGTCATTAATAATATAAATGAACTTGTTGACCTTAATGCATTGATGTCGTCATTGTTACGATGCATCATTTCTGCGCTGACGCTCGATTCACACATACTCTGTGTGCAGTGCGTATGCGGTGCGCATTTCTTCACGTGCCCATGTTAACGGATTAGATCATTCACACAGCACGCGGATGCGGTGCGGTCTGTCCGTCCGTTGCAGATGCGGTGCGGTACGTCAGTGCAGCAATCATTTACGCATCAAGTCTATTTTTGCTGTACAGCACGGACTGTTTTAAAGTGATAGCACACGTATCATGCTCAAAATGAACACGAATTGACACAGAAATTCAGTAATTTCACCATAAATACATATAAATGAAGTTTACTACCTTTTTTATTTATGTTATTTGTCTAATTAAGCAATAAAAGACGATTAAAATGTTGTGTAGTACAAATATTCTACAGTGTTTATAATGCGTGAGGAAGGTGCTTCTATGCAGATAGTGACAAGCAGGTGGTCCAGAAAGTACAAGATGGCAGCGCGATGGATGACACACTAATTATTGAGGTAGAGAAATACAAAGTGATTTATGACCCCCAGGACTTTTATAAAGACATGAATGCTAAAGAAAAGGCATGGGAGGCAGTTTCATCGGCCACTAGAATGGATGGTTCAAGAAGTTATTTTGAAACTCTTTTAATAGGCTAGGCTCATACAACTTCACATAAGCATCAAGTGTTTTGAAGTACCATCCTAACATCAAAACTACAGATAAATTATAATTTAGATAGTACGTTCTTTTCAGCTATTGTGTTTAGTCCTGAAAAGGTTTATAATTTACACTCTACACTCAAAGTCATGTTTTTTAATCTGGATACACCATGGACGTTTACGGTGGATGCTGTTATATACGTATATATATATATATATATATATACGTCAACCACTCACACTAAACATAAAACAGAGAATCACAATGATGAAAATAGCGTTTCATAAACCCTTTTTAAAAATTTACGTTTCGATCAATCATATATCGGAAATACCCATTGTTACCTGTTGACTGAATCGCACAGAAGACGCTGACCGCTAGCGCACTACAAACGTAGTATGTGTGGAAGCACAATGGTGCATGACGGATCTGTACTGCATACGTGTTGCTCTACACACCGCATACGCACTGCACACGGAGTATGTGTGAATCGGCCATGAGTCTATTTTCCCTACACGCTGCTCCGCCTACGCGCTGCTCCGCTTACGCACTGCTTACGCGTGTGGTGTGAAACAGGAGTTAGTTCTGTAAAACAGCAAAACCAATGGTACTCACATCCTATGTGAATCAAAGCAACATCGGCATCAATTTTTAGACCATCTTGCTATCCAAATTCTCCAAAGCTGGAATCCTGGCTACAGCACGGTTAAACTTCTGGAGAAAGTAACATCACCAGGCACGTTGAGCAATGAATCAACTTCTACTGTCGAGTGCCAGGCTGCTATTAGCAACATGTTATGTTTTATCAGACTAGTTTTTGCTGCTCTAACGCTGTTATATTTGTTAAATGATGAAGAAATCATCATAGAAATGTGCAGAAGCACTAGTTAAGATATACACAGCAAAATTGCCATTGTGAAAGGAACACCCATGTCACATTTAACACCGGAAAAGTGTCTATATGTGTCCACACTATGGGGTGTAAATGTTACACTTTTGATAGTGTTAACTTTTTTACACCCAATTAATGTAACTTTAACACCCAATTCATGTAACTTTAACACCAAGTGTTGTTAAATGTAAAACCACCTCAACACTATTCAGTGTTATTTTTGCACTACACTGGTGTTAGCTTACAAATACAATGTTAAAAATGAACACTCCTCTTTTACATCAACACCAGTGTAATGTAAATTCAACAATGGTGAGTGTTCAAAATACTAATTATTGGCAGTACGTTCGTTGATTTGAATAGTATTTCTGTTAATACTCAAGTGATTGCAAAAACGACAAATGTTAGCACGTACTGCAAAACCTCTTTTTATTGAAGTACACCAGATTTAACATTCACAATCAAATACATAATTTACTGCATATTAAAAAAAACTACAATATCTCAATCGCCTATCACAATAATATAAACATTGTCCATCAGGTCTATTATCATACGCTCAAAAAAGAAAATGGTAAAAATAGTAACCACCTCAATACATACTTACTGTAAATACACTGCAGTTACGATACTGAATAAAAATGCTTGCTTATTCTTTACAAGAAAACCGATCATCTTACAGAAATCAGACATTTCATTTTCAACAGCAAAGCAAACATTATTCAGGTATTCAGTTCCATAGTTTTCAACCCAACATATAGTAGAAAAAGATGACACACACACAGTTTTAGTTAAATCTATATCTTCCAGACTGCAATCTGAGATTTCATTAACAGGTCCAAACTAAAATCTTTTAAAATGAAAACTCAAACAATAATCTATACCCTGTTAATACAGTAAAGAATACAATGTTCAGTGAGTATTAGACAAGGCCTAAATAGCATTTAGGCCAAGAAGAATTAAGAACAGGGTCATTGCATGATCATGAGGATGACAAGTTCTTCCATTGCACTAAATATTCTGAAATAAGGTTTAACCTCAGTTCCCTTTCTGTCGGTCTCTCGACGTTGTGTCGAACCGACAGATGGGGTTCGTCCCTGAGAACCAATCGCTTCCGACTTCTTAGAAAAGGCCAATGAAAATTGGCGAATGAAATTTGCATGCCTGACTCCGCCCCCGGATATCCGAGTATAAAAGGGAGACGGCATGCCTCATTCATTCACCTTTTGTTCTTCGGAGCCTTCGCTCATGATCAACAGACTTCGCTACAAGACTGCCGGCTCAACGACGTGGTGCAGCGGACTGTCCCTTCCTGCAGAGACTTCCCCTGGGCGTCTCGGAGGTTCCAGAAGTGTTCGAGTTTTTTCTCTAAAAGAGCAAATTTCTCCAGCGTGGCATGTCCCGCTGTTCTCGTGGGTGCAACACACTCATCGAGGAGGGGGACGGACACGATGTCTGCTTCCAGTATGCTGGGGCAGATGTTGTGGATACGTCCTGCCCGCACTGCGGGCGGTTGACGATTCAGACGTTGCGTCACGGGTGGCTGTGTTCCCACGGGCTCCAAGCCGCACTCACCCTCAGTGCCGTGTTCCCCCGGAAGTGCATGAGGAACCTAGTACGACCTGGAACGCCCCCTTCGGCGCGTACACGTCAACTAGTTCCATCACCCTTTCTTCCCTCGATGGTGGGGCAGCTAGAGGATACGTCGATGTCCCCCAGGGGCTCGACCTAGACTCCCGTCCAAAGCACGTAGGCTTTTCGGCATCTGAGGTGTCGAGAGCTTACTCTGCTGCGGGCCAAGCTGTCCCCTCTCTCCATGCTATGGCCTTCCTGCAGGCCAATGCGTGGAGAGAGCTCCATGAGGGTAAGACCGACCCAGCGCTTATGCAGGAACTCCGCGGCTTCACCGACCTCGCTCTCGTGCAAACAAGGTGATCGCGCGGGCCCTGGGTCGGGCGATGTCCACACTTGTGGTCCAGGAGAAACACCTCTGGCTGAACCTTGCACAGGTGAGTAACACTGAGAAAGTCCGCTTTCTCGATGCACCCATCTCGCAAGGGGGGGCTGTTTGGTGATACTGTCGAGTTCGACAGTTAGGGAGCAGACAGAGGATATCAAGTATGTCCTCCCCAGCCGCGACTCGACCGCCCTCTGGCCGCCGAGATCCCGTGCACCGTCTGCTTCCCAGCAACCCTGGTGAGACCACCACCCCGTCAGCAGCCGCGGCGAAAGCCAAAGCGGCGCTCATGGGAAGACCCCAGGGAGATCGAGAATACCTTTCTAAAAGTTTTCTCCCTCTCTGGGCGTTTATCACAGCCGCTCTCACCCTCTACACGATGGTGTTCGGCAACTCGACGTTGCGGCAAGACCCAATGTCGAGGATAATCATCAGCCTAAGCACTCTCATTCGATGGTGCGTTGTGCTACATCATCGCCAGACAGGTAAAACTGCAGAGCCGATCTCCTCCCCGGGGGTCCCCCCCACGGCGAGGGATCCGTACTGCCAGCCATCGAACCACCCCCGGGAGGTCGATGAAGCAGAACGTACCCCTAGCCTCCCTGTCGGTCCCTGGGAGTCTGACAGGAGCTTCCCACACCGTCACGGTGACTACGGGATACGGTCCGTCTCGGCTACGCGATCCAACTCCCCGGACACCCGCCCAAGTTTCGGGGCATCCTCTTAACCTCAGCAGAGGCAAGGATGCCCCGTGCTTCGGGCCGAGGTCGCCACCCCTCTGGTGAGGAAGCGATCGTGCTCGTCCCTCTAGCCGAGATGTTCAACGGGTTTTACAGCCCGTACTTCATCGTCCCCAAAAGAGCGGGGGTCGCTAGATCTGCGTACCCTGAACAGGCACCTACTCAAGCTGCCGTTCAGGATGCTCACGCAGAAGCGCATCCTGGCATCTATCAGATGTCAAGATGGATTCATGGCAATCGACCTGAAGGACGCTTACTCTCATGTCTCATTCTCCCTCATCATCTCCCGTTCCTACGGTTCGCTTTCGAGGGTCAGGCATATTAGTACAGAGTCCTCCCCTTCGGTCTGTCCCTGTCCCCACGAGTCTTCACGAAGATCGTGGAAGCCGCCCTCACTCCCCTCGGGGAGAGAGGTGTGCGGGTACTAAACTATCTCGACAACTGGCTCATTTGACACACTCGTGAGATCTGTTATGTACACACAGGGACCTAGTACTTCGGCACCTAGATGGATTGGGACCACAGGTCAACCGAAAAAGAGTAAGCTCTCCTCTGTGCAGAGCATCCTCTTTTTTGGTATGGAACTCAACTCTGTCTCCATTACAGCGCGACTGCGCTCAGTCAGTGCTGAACTGCCTGGAATTTTTCAAGCAGTCAGCGGGAGGAGGCTCCTGGGCACATGGCATCCTCAACGGTGGTGATACCCCTCAGGTTGATGCACATGAGACCGCTCCAACACTGGCTACAGAGTCGAGTTCCCTGGAGAGCGTGGCACACCGGCAGCAGGCGGATGGTGATTATGCTTTTCTGCCGACGCACCCTAACCCCTTGGTCTTCAATGACCTTTCTACGGACAGGGGTCCCTCTCGGGCAGGCGAGACGCGTCAGGGTCGACAGGCGCCTCCCTGTAGGGTTGGGGTGCCGTGTGCAACGGGCACGCAGTGTCGGGGCGATGGACGGGCCCCCGCCTGCGCAGGTATATCAAATTGCCTAGAGTTGTTGGATGTGCTACCCGCACTGAAGGGGTTACAACCTCTTGTGCAGAACAAGCACGTGCTGGTCTGGTCGGACAGCACAACTGCCGTAGCGTTTTTAACCGCCAGGGTGGCGTTCGCTTACGGCAGCTAACACGACTCGCCCGACGCCTCCTCCTGTGGAGTCCGCAGGTGAGCAGATCCCTGCGAGCCACACATATCCCAGGTGACCTGAACCAGACAGCCGATGTGCTCTCTCGTCAGTTGACGCCTCGCGGAGAGTGGCGACTCCACCCCCGCATAGCCAGCTCATTGGGTACAGTCCGGGCGGGCTCAGGTAAACCCCTTCGCCTGCCTGGACACCACCCATTGCCCGCTAAGGTACTCCCTGCCTCGGCACGGATGCTCTAGCGCACAGCTGGCCGTGGGACAAGCGGAAGTACGTCTTTCCCCCAGTGAGCCTCATTGCACAGACCCTGTGCAAGGTCAGGGAAGAGGAGCATCAAGTGTACTAGTTGCGCCATACTGGCCCAACCGGACTTGGTTCTCGGAGCTAATGCTCTTGACGACAGCTCCTTCCTGGCCGATTCCCCTGACGAAGGTCCTGCTTTCCCAGGGGAAGGGCACGTTATGGCATCACGGGCTAGACCTCTGGAACCTCCATGTCTGGCCCCTAGATGGAACGAGGAGATCCTGAGTGGCCTAACCCCTGCGGCGGTTAAGACCACTACTCAGGCTAGGGCCCTGGCCACTAGGCGACTATATGCCTATAGTGGTGCCTCTTCTCATCCTGGTGCTCTTCTCGTGAGAAGACCCGCGGAGTTGCTTGATCAAGTGGGTGCGGTCCTCCCAGAGACTCGAGAATAATCTCTCCCCTTCCACACTGAACGTGTATGTAGCCGCTGTTGCCGCTCATCACTTTAAGCCCCATCCGTGTTGTGTCCAGTACGCGCATTGCGCTTATGCTTGGACCGCACGCAGAGCCGCAGAAGCTCTGAGCAGCTCTTTGTCTGTTTTGGAGATCAGCAGGGAGGGCTGTCTCAAACAGAGATTGTCGCACTGGATCATGGACGCCGTCACTATGGCGTTCCTGTCCTAAGATCGCCTACGCCCACTGGGTGAGAGCTCTCTCCACACGGAGTACAGCCTCCTCGTGGGCACTGGCTCGAGGCGCCTCTCTGGCAGACATCTGCAGAGCTGCGGGTTGGGCTACACCCATCACCTTCGCGAGGTCCTACAGCCTTCGCGTAAAACCGGTCAGCTCGAGTCTTGCGGGCATCAGGCAAGACCGGCGACCGGTAGGGTGTACGCCTATGACAGTACCTCCCCCCCTTCTCCTAAGTACTACTAGCCTCCCTTCTTCCCCCACTGGGTGAAGAACAGGCACTCCATCCATCACTAAGCAAGCACCTCCTGTGGGCGAGCTGGGCAGAGCAGCCCTGCCCCTTAGGCCGGGTATCACCTGAGTTATTCGCAACATAGCTCTAACCGGACCTAGTGCTACCAGACGTTGCAACCCCCCAGCAGGGCGGTTCTGTCTGATGTATCCTCATGCTGGTTCCCACCTTGGTAACCCATGACCTCCCCAGGTGGACCTCCACCTCGCGGTTAACTCCTTCAGTCCGCACTTTCTTCCCATGAGTTCTCCCCCATCGGTGAGACCATGTTGGTACCTCCACTAGTCTCCTCCCTGCGGTAGGAAATGGTCTCTGTAGCGCATCCCCCGCTTGAGGAAGTAGAGCTTACCCAGTGGCCTTACGGTTCCGGGCGGCTTCTCGCTGTTAGAGGAACAAGGCCGCCGCCTGTGAGCCCGAAGGTAGGGGCCTTCCCACCTGTCAAGAAAGCTCTGGGACCCCCTACCTACCCACTGGTAGGTTACAATTTCGCGGTAGCGCTCACGGCTGACACGCCCAGGCCAGTCACCGTCGCTTCATTGAGATTGTGACAGGGCACAGTGTTATGGAGTTTTCCATTGGAACCCCATCTGTCGGTTCGACACAACGTCGAGAGACCGACAGAAAGGGAACGTCTCGGTTACAGTTGTAACCTCGGTTCCCTGATGGAGGGAACGAGACGTTGTGTCCTCCTTGCCACAACACGTGCTGTCCACTGCAGCAGTCGTGAGAGGTCTCAGGCTCCTCAGAACTAAGGTGAATGAATGAGGCACGCTGTCTCCCTTTTATACCCGGATATCCGGGGGCGGAGTCCGGCATGCAAATTTCATTAGCCAATTTTCATTGGCATTTTCTAAGAAGTCGGAAGCGATTGGTTCTCAGGGACGAACCCCATCTGTCGGTTCGACACAACGTCTCGTTCCCTCCATCAGGGAACCGAGGTTACAACCGTAACCGAGACGTTTTGCATTCTCACTTTAGTTTTCTTGACCCCTTGGACTTCAATTCCATGCACGGTTGTTTGCAGAGGACTCTTTCTGGTCCAGGATGATGTAGAACTTCCGGATGCTACATTTCCCCAACGTAGAGAAGGAAGGTCTGGGTCAATCCAACTCGCTCAATGAGCATATTAATCCTCATCCCCACCTGTGTGTAAATAGCAAAACATTTTAAAGAGTGTTTTATTCAGATATTCTAGGTGTCATTTAACACAAAAGTTTCCCTTCCTTAAACGTAGGTGGGGCACATGTACAAGTCTTAAAGATTGGTAACATTTTACAATGAGCTTCAATATATATTTGAAAACAATTACATGTTTTTACAACATGTGTTAATCTTAAAACAAGTTTCTAAAATTACAAAGTGCATTCTTCCTTCATTGTCAATTAACCAATGTTCATTTACACAATATTAGAATATATTACTATATTTCTGTTAAAATCAACGTATCAAAATATTTATCAACCTGTACATAATGAAGAGAGAGAGACGATGCAAGAACATACAAACTAACTGTGGACTAACACAAATCTAAAAACAAGTACCTTCATAAACTTCACAGCATGATCTGGGCAGTTTCACTGTTTACAGTTTGAGGCAAGAGATGAAGGAGCAAGAGAACTGCCACATCACTGTTCCATCCTAGCAGAATAAACACACACACACAACCCATGGGTATACAGTTTAACTTCAAACCATTGAAAAATCTATGAATACTTACCATAATCAGACTGCTGCTGACCAGATAAAAGGTTGTTAACATGTGCAAGATGTCGTATGTTTTGATGGTCAGCAATTATTTTGGATGTTCCTGTAAAACGTTTCCATTTTTCAAATAATTCTGTTTGAGATGAGATGTCATCTCCAAAGACAGCCTTATATATTACCAAAGATTGTCAATCTGTTAAAGAAAAAAATATGTTAACATTAAATACACACACACTTAGAATATTAAAAACATTGTATTCAAATATTTTATATTCTCAATATTTTAACAGTTCTTACTGAGAAAGTGCATTGATGTACTGCATACTTGTATATCCAGACATGGTGGGATCCTCCTAACACAGCATAACAAAAGGAAACGTTACAGATAGAACTGAACTGTGATCAAATAACAGTGATGTGCTAGATGTTCTACATCTTTACATAAATAAAATGAACATGAGTATTCTGTCACCTATAACTCACCGTCAGATTGTTCCAAACCTGTATAATTTAATTTGTTCTGCTAAACACAGAGAAAGATATTTGGAAGAATGTCAGTAACCAGATCTCATCCCCCATTTACTGCCATAGTAGGGAAAATAAATACTATGGGAGTCAATGGGGGATGAGACCTGTTTGGTTACTGACATTCTTCCAAATATCTTCTTTTGTGTTTAGCATAACAAAGAAATGTATACAGGTTTGGAACAATCTGAGGGTGAGTAAACAATGACAAAAACCTAAAAATAAAATATTCCAGCTTTCAATATTAAAGCTTACATCTTTTGACACATTTCTGGTGATTATTCTAAAAGCAGTCTTTTGCAAGCATTTGAAGAGTGTACAATTACCGTGAGGTCTGAACTTTGATTCTACCGATGAAAATTATCACTCAGGGTATCCATCAGGATCCAGAGAACTCTGCCTCAACTTGGAGGACATCATCTTTAAATCAAAAACAGGTGGACTCTCAATAAGATAGCATAAGCATTCAACAATATTCAAAATAATAAAAACTCCTATCCCTGCTAACTTTAAGATGCTATTATCAAGTATTCAGCAATAAGACTTAGGGATGATTGGTAGCAAGTCATGTGTTTCCATACAAAATATGGAAAAAAATCCTAAATGTTCTCACAAACTCACCAAAAATATCAGCATCCACATCAACTCCAGCACAATCTTTTAGGAGCACATTGGTTTCAGGTGGCAAGTGGAGCTTGTATGAAGCTTAGAAATTAAAGAAACAGAGTTCAATGTCATGTCAACAAACTGAAACAATACATTTTTGTTTACCATTTTCAAATGCTAGTGACACTGTCAAATTTTATTAAAACACACTAAAAAGAATAATTGCTTAACCATAGAGGTGTGGACCTACACTAGTGTCACGGTTCAGTTCGGTTAAGATTATCTTGTCATCGATTCGGTTCAATTCGATATTGCGATGCATTGACGATGCACTAGTTCACAATCACATGTATACAATTTTGTCAATAAATACAAGCAGTCAGATACATGAACTGAACCTTTAATTTTACCTGCTCTTCTTCGATGTATCAAACATCAAACATTATCTGTCACAAGCACTACATCTTTATCCAATAAGGGCATGAGACAGTAGCTCTGCCAGATGAGCACCCATGTGAGACTCATAAACTGCTCTCGTTTGCGTTCACAACTGCCACCAAAATCCGATTTCTTTGCTCATATGCGACCCAGATCTGTTTACTGTATGACAGTGTGAACAGGACAAACCACATGGAATCCGATCTTTTTAAATCTGATCTGAGCCACTTCCATATGTGGTCCTAAATCAGATTCAGGTCTGATGTTTCGCAATGCGACCTCAGTCTGAATGGTCATATCGGAATTCACGCGACTTTTTCATCATTGTAGATCGACTTCGTCAAATTTCTGCGCTAATTTAAAGTGTCACACGCTATTCTGTAGACGGAAGTGCACTTTACAGCTCGGTTGGCGAACATTAAGCATCAGATTATAAACATAAGCCCTCGCACTGTCTACCGCACGTGAGCCGCACGATGTGATGTAACAAATGACTATAGAATCCGTTATAATAAGAAATTTTGCCACTGGATACGGCGCGATGCAATACGACAAACGCATTAATGGTGTCTATTGTCTTTTATCGCTTTGCATCCACCAGTCGCGTGCGTGTTGACATGGTGGTAAAACATAAACTATAGGTGTGTGTTCTACTGCATGCTGGGAAGTGCAAACCGGCATGCACACAGCCCGAGAGCGGACTGCTCCGGGAATGCTCTGAAATCCCGCCGTGAGATCAATCCGCTCAGCACCGCATAAAGTCAAACACACCCGCTGACTAGACCCTTGCTTAATTCTGTATGAAAACGTGCTGTCTGTTACGTGTTATTGTTGTTTTGCGCATACGATTCAGTTTATAACCATCACGAGTTCACACTGGAATCTGATATTGGCCACATTTTAAAAATAGTGTGAACAGCCGAACAAAAAATCTGATCTGAGCAAAAAATCTGAATTGAGCATTAAGGCTTGCAGTGTGAACGTAGTAATCTCCCAGTCCTCGCTAATGTAATGTGCCGTTATTGTCACATACGGCTCTGTCGCGACCGAAGTCCAGGAATCGCATGTTATTGCAACTCGATGAGCACAGACAGCAGTGGCAATGACAGGCGTTAACAGCTCAGGGTGAAAACGGCTGATGTGGTTTCTCAAGTTAGCATTTTTAATTACTCTCGCCTACCTCCGCCATTGTGTGCTAAAGCAGTAAAAGCACGTATGCGACATGACGTCAGAAAAACGTAAGTACGTCATAACCGGTTATGGTCTGTTACTGAACCGATATCGAATCGTCCTCATTTGCATCGCGATGCATCGTAAAAACGATTAATTTTGACACCCATTTAAGAGTGAACTTAAATGGTAGTTAAATACAAAGTAAGAGATGCAAATAAGAAGTTTAATTTTAATATTACCACATAAAACATACAGGTAACATACTTTAACATGAAACATGAATAGTAGACATAGGCTCATATAATTTGACAATCAAGTAATTATACCTGTTATAGTACAACGAAAGTAGTGTAAGTAATCTTACCTTGAAGAATGAATTTATAGAATTTACACAGTCGTTTTTCGTAGAGATTCGGATCCATTTCGGGTGTCCTCTGCACTCCGCCTAAACCAGCATTTTTTTCGGAATAAAACACTCATTGTTAGGATTTGAACGTAGTAGTTATGTTCATTTAATCTACTTGTAACTAAACTAGCACATGATACTGCCAAAATGCAGAAAACCATGCTTTTGTCATGCACGTGTTAGCTGTAGCCCATTTGCCATGCTCGTTAGCTAATGGCGACAGGAAGAGCTAAAATAATACATGGATTATACCGTTTATCAATTGACCAAGCCATCAAGTTTTGCTTACAAATATATATGATACTTATAAAGCATTAGCTTGATATTATTTCTCCTGTCTGTGTCGCAGGTGCTGTAAATCAGCAGTTAGAAAGCCACTAACTTTACCGGCTGCCTCTGCTCTGCACCCATCCAGTGCGGTTGATCCACCAATTATGATTAACAAAACGACAACGTCAATGGTCAAACAAACACAATAAACTGGATGGAGGAGAGTAGATTGTGGCATTTAACGCATATTTTACGATGCATGTAGCACATTAGCCTACGTTACCTCGAACCAACAACATAATGTCTGAATGTGTTTTTCCATACTTTCATACAAACTGAACAGCTATCAGCTTGTTGTTGTGCATATATAAACGGGCTCATTACCTATTATGTGACAAACATAAAACGAACAAATATGATAAATAAGTCATTCATTTTACCGCCAATTTTAGGCCTATTTTTTAATCGTTCCTATCTCGTGTACATAACTTATAATTATGGCTTAAAACAGTTTTATACTAACAAACTAGTTCGTCCTCTCGTTTAATTAAGTCGTGGCCGTGTTAACGATGGTTTAAAACATGGCAATTAACAGTTTAGCACAACGTGGTGATTTAACATTAACCAAACTTTAAAACAGTTGCAAAAGAAATTAAAGTGGTCACCATATCTAATTTTTCTGCATTTCGTGCATTCATTTGGTTTAATAATAATTATCATGCAATAACATCTGATTTACCTGCTGTCTTCTCGTCCTCATGCAAAATAAAATGGCGGCCTTCAGACAGGTGGCAGTCATTCAGTGGAGGCGTGGCCTGATTTGAGAATACACTCTTGTTTCACACACGTACCGTCTTGCAGAATACAATGGTAGTGTAGTTTTATTACTATATAGCAGGAGTCTTCAACTAAAATCGCTTGAGGTCCAGTAAACGAACCCTCCTTACCAGCCGAGGTCCAGACAATTAAATACCTAAAAACATGAATTGATGGTTTTTGGCAGATCAAAGAAATAAACATGTCTTTTTATATCTATACGATGGCATAACAATGTCTGACAACAATATAATGAAGGAAAATGTGCAAAATGCCCTTATCTCTAAACCTGCACTGAACATACATTCATTTCAACATTAACAACTTTAAAAGAAAACTAAAGTGTTGTTTTCTGCTGAACTGAGATTAACAAATAGCAGCATCAAGTTGTGACTGATCATCCTCTGATAACATTTCAGCTCTTCTTGTGGCTGTTGCAGCTGAAAGGGGGGTTTGTTTAATATTTTCTTTTAGTTCATGTCTTTATTTTCCTTCTAAACGTGTTTCACACGCAGCCTTCATGCACTCTTTTACTATTTCCCCATCAGTAAAGGGCTTATGTTTTCCTAAGATCCACTGTATTCTTAGTGAACTTTATTATGCTCATTGTTGGGCGGTAAGTGAGTGAGGGAGGACCCGTGTAGATCGCTACTACTGGGCTTTGAGCTAATATATTTTCCGTGTCCTTACCTCGGACTGCTGCGGGTTTCTTCATAGTGTCTATGTCTAGTTTCATAATGCCGTTTAAGGTTTCCACTTTTGATAACCGCAACAGACTCAGATGATCAAATGAGACAAACCAGCCTCATGCATGTCGATGCAGGAAGAATAAATGCAAATCTCTCAACCCATTCATCTCGGAAAACATGGTTTTCAGCGTCAACTTTTCTAACTTTTGAAAAGGACATTGTTTTTCAATCACTGACAGTTACATCTGTCTGCGCGCTGTGCAGCGAGTCTGTCTCGGCTCTCTTTACTCATCGACGTCGACGTCTGAACGTAGCAACAGTGCGCATATGTTAACTGTCCTTGGCGCTGTAGGACCCAAACTGCTACTGAGCGGACCTTTATGTGCCTGGTATAAATGTGATTGCATTAGAAAATAATGTTAGGCGTTCATTTATTTATTACGTTAAAAGGCTTTGGGTCCGGACGGACGCATCTCGCGGTCCACATTCGGACCGGAGTCCGCTAGTTGGTGACCCCTGCTATATAGTGTTAAAACAATGTCAACACTGGGAATTCAACACCGTCCCAGAACATTTGACACCAGCGATTTTGCTGTGTACAAGTTATAAGAAACTAAGGAGAGACTTTTTACATTATGGAGTATGCAGGTTTAGTTAACATGTTAACATATGAACAAATGTTTTAAGTTAAAATGTCACAGAGTTGAATTATTATTACTATTTATGACAGGGTTTAGTATGGAATAAGCAGAAAGAATGTATTAAAATAATTAAAGACGAGACAGAGTAGAGTATGCACTTCCCAATAAAGTTTAGACTTGAGAAGGCTAAAGAGGTTATGTTGTGTTTTTGAGGGGTGGGGGTAGTAATGTAACAAGTAGTGTAACTAATTACTTTTGAAATAAAGTAATCAGACCAGTAACTTGATTACTTTTAAAAGGAGTAATCAGTAATTTAATTACATTACCAGAGTAACTTGCCCAACACTGCTCATTTCAAGAAAACACAGAGCATATTTTCTTGCAGAGCATATTTTTCTTTCATTCCTGGAAGTGCAATAATTGTGGTTAAATTTAACATGTCGTTTATATAAAATGAAATATGGAAACTGTGAAAAAGGAGGTCAAAATAATTGGTTTTTAATAAATAACTGTCAAAAGCAAATAATAAAAAGCTGGCATTTTTTTTACTTCGATAATATAAATTATATTTCTTGTTTTGTATTTATTCATATGGATGAATTGAAAAAAATCTTTCTTTTTTGTCTTCTTTTTTGTTTGGTTTGTATTATCTTTTATTATTTTTTCTTGTCTTAGCACCTCTTAAAATTGGTGTTTTTGAATGTAAACTGTATACCATCTTGTCAGGAATCGTGTGCGAGAGGAAGAACCCAATTGCAGGCAGTAGTGAAGGGGTTAACAAGGGTATTTATTATACAAAAACACAAAACAAAACACCCTTGATGGGGGAAAAACGAAACAAAGAATCTGTATTAAACAAAACAAAGACTTCCGACGTGGGGGCAAAAGATAAAACAAGAACAGTAAAACCCTAACTGAAAAAACACGACAAAACGTCTTACAAAAAACACGGCAGGATAACTAAAGCAAAAACACAAAACTCACAGTTCACGAACAAGGCATATATAACAGGAACACGGGCTATAACAGGAACACGGGCTATAACATGAGCACATACACAACGCAATACACGAGCACAGGCCAAAGAAACAAGAGGGTATATACAGGGAACACAAACGAGGGATAACGACATGGGGCAGGTGTGGGTAATCAAACACACAGGGAAAGATCACAAGGAAACGAGAGGAGCGGGGCCAATGACGAGACACTGGAGAGAACACATATTATTGTCAAAAGGACAATAATATGTTTCTCTCCACACATAACCAAAGACTTTGCCATGGCTCTGCTACAGGACCAAGAAAAACATGACTAAGGAAGCAGAGCCATGACACCATCTTGTCTTGTAATGTTTTTGTTATACTTTAATAAAAAGGGCTTTTTATATCGCAGATGCAATCGATGCAATTGAATTACCACTGCTTAAGGTGGTTATGAAGACAATATATTTCACATGTGTGTTTTTCCACATATAAATAACAAATAAATACAATCTACTTCAGTTAATGGACTTATTAATGGAACACTTAAGAAAAAAGATATCGCCTGACATTCTCGCCCAATGAGCATTTAAGCTGTGTCGTCAGCAAGTCGTTTCCCATCGTTCTTTTCATCATCGCAATCGGGAGGAAGCAACTGCGCTCGCCTGAGGATTTCGGCCATGCCGCTGTCATGGGGTATCGAGTCCCCCATCGAATTCGGTCCCCTTTAGGACCCCCGATTAGCTAGTTTAAATGCCTGATCAACAAATTGTTATCGCTATATCTTGTTATATGAATGATCCGAAGCTACGTTAGTTTGTTCCAGAGCTAGCTAAACCTCTGTACATACTAAAAGCTTGCAAAAAATAGATTTTAGTTTTCAAAATGTGTTAAAAATAGTACTTAAGCATTTTATCGAAGCTTGATAGAAGACACACCCGTGTTTGTGCTTTTAAAAAACACTTTTGACATTTTTGTTGTTGTAATAGCAATAATAGTATATTATTATTTTAATATAAAATTAATATTACATGATGATATTAGAACAATTTAAAGTCTCTGGTTGCAGAGGGACTTTGCAATATTGAAGAATATAATAAAACAATTGAGTATTTCAAGATTAATTTACCCTGGTTTTCCATTGCCAATTTCAACAAGTAAGATTAAAACAATTAATAAAATACATGTTAAAAAATAAAAGACAATGAAGAATGTGGCCTAA
Source organism: Triplophysa rosa (assembly GCF_024868665.1). Taxonomy (NCBI): domain Eukaryota; kingdom Metazoa; phylum Chordata; class Actinopteri; order Cypriniformes; family Nemacheilidae; genus Triplophysa; species Triplophysa rosa. The sequence goes on from NC_079901.1 coordinate 3,802,557, forward strand.
AAGCTATAGATTTTGATATGATCAGTGTTCTTAAACTTAAATGCCATCTTTAATCTTTTATTTAAAATAAACACTCTATTTGGTTTGCTATCCCATCCTATCTTTTTTTTAATTAAGAGGTAGGCCGAGACAATGGCCTTTTTACAATGTGACTTTAAATAAGTCAAATTCTTCACAAACATTTTCATAAGCCATCTTGTATTAATGTTGTTTAAATATAACTTCAGTCCACATGCCAATGGAATAATTGCTAATTATGCATTA